>NW_026652287.1:67494000-67765462 GCF_009828535.3 Hylobates moloch
GTCAAATGCTATTTCTAGTTCTAGATCCCTGAGGAGGCAGTGTTTGCCTTGATGCCATCAAAGACCTCAGATACCTCAGAAAGCCCGAGGCTGTCTACCAGCTGCCTTCTCCCATCTACACCTGGCCCCTACCATTCTTCGTTCTTGCAGCATCTCAGAGGTGCAACCCAGCCAGGGTCAGAAGGTTCCCTCCCCACCCCCCACCTCCTCCTCCCACCCACCTCCACCGCAATTACTGGAGCAGTGCATCCTGGAATAGTTTCAGCTTTTTGTAACAAGCAGCTTTAGCAAATGTGCGGCCTGCAACTCCAATTGGTGGTTCTGATACATGGACCTAGTTTTTAAAACATTTATATAGACAGAAATTTTCACATATGCATGTACAACTTGATGGATTATCAAAAACTAAATATTCCTGTGTAACCAGAACCCCACTAAAGAAGCAGAATATTGCCGGGCGCGGTGGCTCAAGCTTGTAATCCCAGCACTTTGGGAGGCCGAGGCTGGCGGATCACCAGGTCAGGAGATCGAGACCATGGTGAAACCCCGTCTCTACTAAAAATACAAAAAAATTAGCAGGGCGTGGTGGCGGGCGCCTGTAGTCCCAGCTACTTGGAGAGGCTGTGGCAGGAGAATGGCGTGAACCCGGGAGGCGGAGCTTGCAGTGAGCCGAGATTGCGCCACTGCACTCCAGTCTGGGCGACAGAGCGAGACTCTGTCTCAAAAAAAAAAAAAAAAGAAGCAGAATATTACCAGCATCCCAAAGCTTCCTTAATCCTCCTTTCTAGTCACTCTGGATTTCTAACAGCATGGATAGCTTTACCTGTTTATAGATCTTATACTGATGGAAGCATATTCACAGTTTATACAATTTTGTGTCTGACTTTGGTGCAACATTTTGTTTGTTCAATTCATCTATATCATTGCATGTGGTCATAGATCATGGATTTCATATATTGTGTAGCATATGTGTGAATATACCACATAAAAATCGATTTTACTATTTTTCTCCATTTTTTGCTCCAGATTTTGGCCATTACAAGCAGTGCTGTTGTGAACATTGTGCCTGCCTGTCTTCTGGCTGGACATAGGTAGGTGTTTCTGTTGGGTGGTATGCAGAAGTGAAAATGCTGGGTCAGGATATATGCACATGCAGCTTTGGAAGATACTGCCAAATAGTTTTTCAAAGTGTACGAGAGTTTCAGTTCCTCCCCATCCTCGCCCACACTTGGTATTTTCTGCATTTTTATTGTAGCCATACTAGTGGGTGTGTGGTGGTATCTCACTGTGGTTTGATTTTGAATTTCATTTTGAGTGGCTCTGTGGCAGCCTAGGAATGAAGCTAGGGCATCAAATAAAAGATGTTACCACAGACATATGTCTGTTCTCGCTTTTGAGAGATGTGGCTGTATTAGTCTGTTCTCATGCTGCTAATAAAGATATAACTGAGACTGGGTAATTATTATAAAGGAGAGAGGTTTAATGGACTCACAGTTCCATATGGCTGGGGAGACCTCACAATCATGGCAGAAGATGGAGGAAGGAAGAGCAAAGGGACATCTTACATGGCAGCAGGCAAGAGAGCATGTACAAGGGAACTGCCCTTTATAAAACCATGAAAGGCTTATTCACTATCATGAGAATAGCACAGGAAGACCCCGCCCCACAGGAAAACCCCGCCCCCATGATTCAGTTACCTCCCGTTGGGTCCCTCCCATGACACGTGGGAATTATGGGAGCTACAATTCAAGATGAGATTTGGGTGGGAACACAGCCAAACCGTATCAGTAGCCTTTCTCCCCACTTTAGAGATATCTTATTTGTAGAGGCTAGCTTGAAAATCCAGAGTCCTTTAAGTCAGCCTACATTCTCAGAAAACATGCTATTGTTACTAGGCCTGGACACATCATGAAGTATCATGCAAGTGACTTTGCCTGATCGATACACTCATTTTCTCTTCTATCTACAAACAATAGTGGAGTCCTATATATGCCAGGCACTGTTCTAGGTGTTGAGAGTACAGCAGGAAACCAACAGAAGGTAGGCTCTTCGAAGCTCACATTCTAGGGGAGAGTGACAATCAACAATACAATGAAGAAATAGATGGTCAGACAGTGACTGGCACTGTGGAGAAAAATAAGGCAAGAAAGGTTGAGGATCTCCAGGCACAGCTTTCAACAGCGTGGTCAGGGATGGCCTCACTGACAAGGTGACATTGGAACAAAAGCCTTAAGCTTCCATGGGAACAAGCTATGTGGGTATGTGGGGAGGAACATTCTAGAGGAAAAACCATGTGCAAATGTCCTAAAGTGGGAGCATGTTTGAGGAACAGCAAAGAGACCATTGTCGTTGGAACCGAGTGAACAAGAGATGATGAGGTGCAGAAAAGGAGAAGGTTGTGCTGGGCCTGACAGGCAACCCAAGGACTCTCAGCTCTGAGTGAAACATCCTCAGTGGTGCTCCAGTATCACCTTCATGGAGCCTCCCAGTATCAAATCTTCCTATCAACTGAGACCAGTTGGCTCTCTTTCCATAGCTTAGGATGTGTCAGGTTGGAATCCCCTCTGCCCCTAATCAAATCTTTTATGATCATTTAGAGGTCATTTTGACTGGTGCAGCAGAATGAGGAGGGACAAGGTGGAGTATGAGGATCTCACTTTTTCTGTGATTTGGTGAACAACACTGGAGTTTAAATGTTCCTAAGAGAGTCCCCAGGCTGTCCCTCAACAGCAGGCCTCAGCAGCACATGGGGATGAACAGGGCACAGTGCCAGTTAAAATTCACAGTCTGTAGGATCCGCATTTCTCACCTGTATCAGAGACACCTGGATCCCACCCTGCAGGCCCCTCCTCCCTTACCAAGGGTCTGTTGGGGCAACTCCCAGAGGGAATCCAACATGTGCCCTTGATTTCGGCAAATGTAGCTGTGAATGTTCTGAAAAGGAATAGGAAAGAAGGGGCCTTGGTATCAGAATAGACTGAGCAGAAGAGAAAGACCCAGAAAAAGAAAGTAATAGTATATGATGAGGGGAGCATTAATCAATTAATTGCAATGGAAGAATCTGGCTAAGCATAGGGGAAAAAATTATTTAGTCCATAGCTCATATCAAAATTAACTTCCATAAAAATATGACAATAAAATATGGGCAATTTTTTTTTTACAACAGAGAAGGGGAGAGACTTTCTAAATAATCCAAAAAGTAAACCACCATCATCATCATCATCATCAACAACATCTAATACTCTGTGCTTTACTTCTATCAAGTAATTTAATCCTCACAATCACTTTGGTAACATTAATTTTTCTCATTTTCTAGATGGTAAAATTGAGGCACAGAGAGGATAATTTTTCCAAAGGTCCTAACAAGTGGCAGTGCCAGGATTCAAAGCAAACAAGTATGACTTCAGGGTTCCTACTTCTATATTACCACAAAAGAAAATATTGAGAGACTTGAATACACGAATTAAAAGCTGTATGAAAAAAAATCATGTAGAGGAAAGGACAAATGACTGGCAGAGGAGGGGGAATCACACCACATATGTAACAGATAAAGCGTTAACCTCCTTTACAGAACAATTTCTCGAATGTTAGTGCTCAGAACACCAGTGTCCTGAACCATGCCAATGGGTGTTCTGTGAGGAAAAAGAAAAAAGTCCTCATGGCCAATGAAGTTTAGGAAATGATGTGTTAAATCTGACCATGGAAGTCTTTTTTCCCCTCAGTTCACCTATTAACATCTCATGGGACAATAAAGCTTCTGAAATACAGCCCAGAAGATCTCATCTTCGTATGTAATGAGTTCCTACAAATCAGGAAGGAAAATATGAAAAATCACAATGGAAAAATGGACGCGAGAAAAAACAGAGTTCAAAAAAGAAAAAATATAAATAGCTGTAAGCATACAGAAGCACATTCAACCTTGTTATTAAAGAAGGAAAATGAAATACGGAGGTACCAATTTTTATCTTTCAATTGGGAAAAAAGGCTTATACCCAGCATTCGTAAGAGTAGGAGGAAAAAACCACACTCTTACAAAATCAGTGAGATTGACTAAACAAGTACAGCTTTTCTATGGGAGGGCAATTTGGCACTATGTGTCAAAGGTCTTAAAATATATATATATAACTTGATCTAGCAAAGTTCATTCAGAGAAACTTATAAAGAAATATAGTAGGTCCTAGAATAATGTTTTGTCTGTCATTCAACATTATTTTCTTGCAACATTGACAAGAAAAAATATTGATTCCCTGCCGGGGCCACTGTCTGTGTGGAGTGTACACATTCTCCCCATGTCTGCATGGGTTCTGTCCATGCACTCCCGTTGCCTCGCACATTCCGAAGCTGTGCATAGTAGGTGAACTGGCTTGTCTCAATGGCCCCAGGCTGAGTGGGTGTGGGCTGGTGTGTGAGTGCACCCTGCGATAGGATGACGTCCTGTCCAGAGTTAGTTCCCACCTTGCACCCTGAGCTGCCAGGACAGGTTCTGGTCACCCAAGACCCTGAACTGGAATAACTGGGTAAAAAATGACCTGACTTATTTTTATTAATCTTTTAAAAATGTATGTATAGCTCACATTTATTTTAATGTTTAATATTACAAGTGTTTGGGGTCTTTATTTAGAAGCTTGATATTTTAGTGACCAGAAATATGCTGTAGGAACTTAACTCTTGTTTATATCAATTAGCCTTTGGTAAAATTGGTTTCCTTATATGTTGTTTTGCTTAAAGTTGTTCCAGTTAAAGTCACAATTTCCAAGAACCTATAGGGGACATTAAGTGAGGACCTGCTGTAATTGGACAAGTGGGCAAGGATGTATGTACAGGGGAGTTCATTGCAGCATGATTTGTATTAGCAAAAACGTCTATTAATATGAGTCAATGAACATTTATACATTGAAGTACTGTGCACCTCTTAAAAACAGTGATATTGATCTGTTGTATTCCCATGGAAATATACCCAATGTATATGTAAAAATTATCAGATTACCAAATAACTTATAACTACCCATGTAAGAAAAATAAGATGGAAAGCATATATATTTAAATGTTAATGGTGATTAGTTTTCTCCAGTGGTTGAATTTCAGTTGATTTTTACTTTTTTCTTTATACCTTTCTGCATTGTCTAATGTTTTTTACATTGATCACTTGTTACTTTGAAACTAAAAATGGCTATTCCTGTTTTGAAACATGACATTTTTACTACTCTGGAAAGGTGAAACACATTAGAGAACTAAGAGGATTTAATTCTTTAACGAATGTGAAGTTTTTTATTTTGCTACTGAACTTAGCCTCAGCCTAATAAGCTAAACCCAAAGTGAGGGTGAGTAAGATTCAAGAGGAAGAAGACAAGGAAGCTTAAAAAAATCTGAAGTCTGTAGAAATAATAGATCTTTCTAAAAGGGATATAGAGAAAGAGGGAATTAACCTTCACATGGTTCAACTGCTGCATTGAATCATTGGCTTGTCAGAGGAAAAACCTGGACAGTTAACGGTTCTTCTTGTATCAGGCAGGGAAACAAGCAGATGTCAAATAGTGTTTGGCAAACGGACCTGCAGAGCCACCCTCCAGCAGTTTCTGAAGGGAATCTCAACTCCTTGTTCCTGAATTTGTGGAACAGGATCTGGGCCAACTCCTTCCCCCACCTCCCGCCTTTTTTTTTTAACTAACCCAAAATGAACTCCTTATGCAAAGTCTGGACGCTTTCCAACCCACCCAGTGCTCAAGGTTGTCAGCCAGCTGTTGGCAGCTCACACTGACTCATTTTCTTTTCTCTTAAATGGTGTAGAAATATGTTGCTTTACATACAGAGGAGAAAAAAAAAAAGCATTGAAGGACCTAATTTGAAAATACCTCACATCTCCTAAAATCAGCCTTAAGACCTAGGCAGTTTATTTCCCCATTCATTCTGTGGTACTAAATGTGTTGAAGTGGGAGGGTCCCACAGAGAACTACCCTTTTTGTGATATGTAAAGGGAATTCCTCAGCAAATTCTCCTGGAAAGGAGAGAACTTGAATACTAATGAAGAATCTATCTCCCTTGCCATTCTCTTGCCACTGCCAACTGAAAATGTAGCATTTTATATTTATTTAAAACAGAATCTATCATAAAATAGATCTATTTTAGGAAATTGAATATTTGAAGAAATGTATCATCCTTACTCTCTATCATCCAGTCTTGTTGGGAGGTAATGTAGCCTAGTGGTTAAGATCAGAAGCACTGGAGTCTGTTTCCTCGTCCATAAAATACTATCTACCCCCACTGGGCTGTTGTGAAGATTAAATGAAATGTTTTAGAAGTATGCAGTGCTGGCCTGGCACAGGCCAGTTAATGGAGGCCAGCAACAAACATGACTTTTACCGCTGGATCACAATCAACATAGCAAGCATCTTCACAGAATCCTTAGGTATTTGGAAACGCAGGCGTCACAAACTTTTTTTGTTGTTTCAAAATGTCTTTCTCGGAAACACCACTGTTTGCTGGGTTAGGAGGTAAGTTCTCCCACCCCCAATCTACCAGCCCCACTCACCAAGTGTTGCTGGATCTCCTACCTCACTAACACCACCCTCTGGGGTCAAGGATTCGGCCTTCTCTTTCCAGGGGTGGGAGTTAGGTTTTGTAAGGGTCGTGGATTATTGACACAAAGCCATCCACAAGGGGCAATGAAATGGGCTCAGCATTCTGGAGTCACGGAGGATCATCTGCGGTAATGTGAGAATGGGTCATGGGAGGCCCCTGCCCAGCCCTAAGGAAAAAAACAAGTGAGGGGGCAGAGCCGTGTGCTCGTGACGGGAGCCAGCCAGACTCACAGCAGCCTGCCTGGTAGTGGCCGCCCACAAATCTTTGAGCAGAAACTCTCTGATCTGCCTTTTGTCCTGAGCCTGGGTGGAAACAAAACTTCAAAACAATAACTTTTCCTTTCCCTCGGCCTTCCAGTCATAACAACTCTAATTCTTCTTCAGACCAAGTGGATCCTTCTGCCCACTAGGAGAAAGGGCAGGAAGTGCTGAAAAAGAAGAAAACACGGTGATGAGTATTTCAAGATCTTCTCTTCCACCCTCTCAATGACAGCTTTTTCTTAGTTCTGTGTAGCTGTTGGGAATGCAAGGAAAAAGGGAGAACTGGGAGTGTGGTGCCTCCTTGGGAATTTCTCTGGATGGAGAATACGAAATTGAAAAGCCAAGAGTTCCTGCTTCAGGAGTGGGGAGTAGGGACTCTTTCTCCATGCTTTCCGTGTCTTCAGAATAATTTCATGCTCAGCATTTTTGCCTTTTCTCTGAAGTCCTCCTCAAGTACTGGAAGAACCAAGAAATCACCATGACTCCGACAGAATTTGTTTTAAGCAAAGACTCAACTTGTCAGCTGATGCCACAGTGACCTCCTACTAGACTGTGAGTTGCACAGGCTCAGCACTGGTTAGGAACTGCTAGACTTCAGACAGGGCTGGCTCCAGTTTTTCCCTCTGATTCATGGATTAAAGTGGAATTTTCCAGGGAGGCTTGATCTAGGAGGAATCCTTCTCTTTGGGTCCACAAGTTCTCTTTATTCTGCAGAGGAATCCTACCCTGTGGCCATAGTTGGGCAGTCTCTGTCTATTCCATCAACCGCCAGACCTCAGATGAGAAGAGAAATAAGCATCCCTGGCAGAAAGATCTCCAAATTCAGAGTGGTTTTCACTCATTCACGCAAGAGTCACAGGCTCATTGATAACAGTGTATCAATTTGGGTTCTCCATTTTTATTAAATAATGTATTATTACTATGAAAGTTTTCACATCTAAGAAATCAAAGGATTTTACAATTGTAAAAGGGTTGTGCAACTTTTACATCCTTTCTAGCATTAACAGCATTTTTTAAAAAATAAAATTAATAATAAAAATATTTTTTATTTTTTAATAGACAGTTTTTTTTCTATTTAAAAAAGCTGTAACAGACAAAATTTCAGCTGTTAAAATGTTTATTTCTTGATTTGCTAAGTAACAGTGAGAGTATTATTTGTTAAAAGTTGGACTTACTTGCATTTTGAGTACATGGTAATATTGCCATTGGAATGTAAATCTAAGAAAGTTTAATCCCTAAAATGCTGTTACCAGATGAAATGCTAAGTCAGACTTGAAAGTCAGACCCCAGTAATCATGACTAGTGTGAACATGGGATAATTAATGACTCTTTATTATGTACGGACAGAGTAGTAGACCTTGAAATAGAACATTGGCATGGTGGCGAGGACACAGCAACATGAGATTTATGAGGACCAAGACTTTCCAGACTATGAGGAGTGAGTGAGCACCAGCCCAGGATGGCAGGCGTCACATTCATTTCCCAACCACTTCTTAAGGGTTATTTCTGTAGACAGGCAATTGCTGTGGTTGGAGTAGGAATGGAGAGAGTAGAGGAAGGATGCCTTGGTGTTTTTTCAAGTGAATACTTAAAAAGGTTCTTGAAAGGAAGGTCATTCTTTGTTTTGCTTGGCTTGTTCTTCCTATTTGGAAAACTTCTCAACAGAATCTACTACCCAGTTTCTTCAAGTCATGCAGAGTCAAAGGACAGACGAGATAAAAATGTAGATCTTATTTTGCAGGGGTTTATTGGCCTCCTCTGTTTGCCATCTTACCAATGAGCCTTGTTAGGTAAGACAGCAGTAAGAGGGCAGCCTGTATTTAGAAGGTGCACAGTCACACACCTCACAAGCTGTGACATCAGTAGATCTTGGAAGCAAAAACAACTATGCTCATAGGTCTGATGGTATCGACGGGTTCCTATTGTTCCAACAATATCTGAGACTTAGATGCCAGGGAGTCTGCAGTTAGAATCCCCTTCCTTTTTTTGCATATGTATGTGAATGTTTCTTGCCTTATACTGGAGTACGCTAAAGACGAACAGAAACTCAACGCCCAGCCTTTCTTTAATCTTACCCTCATGTCAGATATAAGAAAGAACGTTTATATTCCAACCTGGAGTTTTACCTGTAGTTTAGTTTCATTGCAGAGCTCTATTCATGCTTTCCTCATACCAGCCTTGGGCTCTTTACTATAATGGGCCTATGGAAATTATTTTATATCACCCCCAATAAATAGTTTCCTGTCTTTATTACTAAATTGGGCACTTGTCCCATTGTCTGGCCTTGAGGATTTTTCTACTAATATTTGTTGAAATTAAAAGAAAGCCAAGTCTTTTGAAGATTTAATAACATATTATGGCAACTCTTTCAAAGCTTTTGATGGAAGTACTTGGTAGAATATTGAAGACATATAATTATCATTATCAAAAATAATAAACATCTCTGAATTGTACAATGTGAATTATATTTTGCCTGTAGGGAGCTTACAATCTATGCATTCAGCTGTAACACACAAACACACCTTAAGCCAAATAAATCAATAATCTAGTGCCTAACACTCAGAAGGATTAAATGCTGTCACTGAGACCTTGGGTTTAGGAATAAAGGATGGAATTCTACCTCTGCACACAGTCCATGCATATGAATGTCAACTGCAGAGTTTCCTAGACTATTATCAAATGGAAGCAGTAAAAGTGTACTCCCTAAAAAGAAATCTCATGGGCTGGGCGTGGTGGCTCATTCCTGTAATTCCAGCACTTTGAGAGGCCAAGACAGGCGGATCACTTGAGGTCAGGAGTTCGAGACAAGCCTGGTCAACATGGCGAAACCCTGTCTCTACAAAAAATACAAAAATTAGCCTGGCATGGTGTGCGTACCTGTAATCCCAGCTACTCGGGATGCTGAGGCTTGAGAATCACTTGAGTTCGGGAGGTGGCGGTTGCAGTGAACAGAGATCACACCACTGCACTCCAGCGTGGATGACAGAGTGAGACCCTGTCTCAAAAAAAAAAAAAGAAAAGAAAGAAAAAAGAAAAATCATGTTCATTCCCAATTTAGAGAAGTGGCGTACTCCCTTTTTATTAAAATTCAAGTTTCAGGATATGAACTCTGGTTTGATAGTTGTGTCTTTTGCAGATAACACTCTTCCCTTAAAGGTTAAGGCTCGTTAGAACCAGGTTACAATAAGCGAGTATATTTATTTTATTCCTTCTCATAAGAACAACGTGTTCAATCAACTACTTGCATAATTTAAGGCAAATTATTCTTCCAACAAGCCTACAACTACCTCCTCTGAGAGGGCAAGTGCTATACAGACCTATCTCTTGGAGATCTGATGAGCATTATGTATTTATTTGCTTGTGACTTGAATAAGATGCATGACCTAAGCACGAATAAGCATACTGCAAACATATTTAAATAGATCAATTTTTAGAACAGCATTTTCTAAGATTGTCACATTTATATTTGCTCCTCCCTAGTGCCTGGGATTATTGACTGGCTCTAAGGTCACCGGTAGGTATTTATTCTAGGGCTTCTGTTCAGTTTGACAAAACAACCTTGCATTCTTTTTCCTACAAACATTCCATCACTTGTCCTAGAAATAATGTAAAAGAGAAACTCTAACTCAGAAACTGAAAAAGCAATTAAAAAAATTTTTAGAAAGGAGAAAAGAAATTTCTGAATGTAAGTGCTGGGGTCTAAAAGTCAGAGTGGATTTTCTGAGGCCTATTTATAATGGTTTAACCCAATCATGGGAATTTAAGACTGTACTTATCGAAAGTGGCTAAAAAATGAAAGAAACACAAAATGTTATTTTTCCCCCATGGCAGGCAATAAGGCAAGTTATTTAACATAAGAAACATACTTCTTTTTTTCTCTGTATGAGATTAGCTAACCGTCTCTCAACTCCGACAATGGCTTGTCAATCTCTCTCTTATGTGACAGTCCAGGAGCTGCCTTCTAGGATACCCACCAAATGGCTAGAGATGTATTAGTTGTATCCTTAAGTTTTACTTGATAATCTATTTTATGTTCATAAAGTTCCCTCAGTTATTTGCCTTTTCTTGTGGTAGTAGTGATGGCTCATCTCATGGTTGCTGTCTTTTTTTTTTTTTTTAAATAATAGAACGCCCAGAAAGAGGCTGAAAGAGAGTACCTAAGTAGCTATACCTATGTAAAGGGACAGCTCCATCTGCTTTCTACCTGCTGTGACAAAGTCTTTCTGCCCCCTCTGGGCCTCCTATGTGTGCAGGTCAGGATATGGTTGGTGCCTGAGACCAGAGGCACAGTATATGAAGGCAGGCACAATTTTGGCACAAGGGGAGGCATTTTCACGACCTATCAAATTCCTTTCCTGTCTCCTTTTTGTCTCCCTTCACTTGTGAGAGCCCTAAAGGGAAGCTGAAGCTGTAGCCCATTATCCACCCAAAGAAAAGCAAGAATCTAAAAAGAACTTGAAGGTCCAAAGGGGATTTTTCTGCAGAGGTAGCAGTAATTTTAATTAAGAGGGGAAAGCTTTGAAATGGGTCAGTTTATTATGGACATCTATTGGCCATTTGCCTAGAAGTTCATTTTCCCTGCCCCATGTTATGGGGTGGCCCCTCCTCAGAGGCAGAGCTGGAACAGTGAGACACAGAGAGGAATCAGTGGCCTGTATGGCTGCTGTGATTATCAGAGCCAGGTGGCCAATGTTTCAAAGTTAGAGAGGTCATTGACTTGGCATTTGTCTGTGCAAGTTTGTATTCTTAAAGGACTCCAAGACCTTGGACTTATTTTAAGGTAGCAGGTGCCAAACTGCTACCTTGAGAAATGGATGCATACACAGTGAGCACAGGAATGGGCACAGGTTGGCATAGCTTAGTGGGTTGAGATTGCACAGAATAAACTGAGCCAAGTGATTGTAAATTAAAGATAACAAATGCAAAGTATGTGAAAATTTTAAACAAGTTATTGGTTGTTCTAGTTAGCCAGAGATGTTTCGCCAACCCAGCAGTGTAATTCAGGCAAGATTATGCAAATACAAAGACCCCAGATATTAAAAAAAATTATAGCAACATCAGCCAAACCAGATAGTACAGAAACAAATTAATGCAGGCTTAATGTGAGAAAATACTATAGGCAATACCTTTCTGGATGCAGGGCAGGTGTGTGGTTCAAGGAGCAACTGATAACCAAAGAACAACATACTACAGATGGCATCAATTCTTAGGTGACAGTAACACCGATGTTACACTTCTGTGATTTTATGTGTGTCTAATACATCTGTAGCTTAAAGATGACAGATACATGATCTGTGTCCCACTGCTGCTGCTTTCAGGGCCCTCTATAGGCATTTCTTATAGATCACACCACTTCCAAACTTGGAAATGGTCTCAGAACCATTCTCAACACAGGATTCAGAGTGATCAGGGTTGGCCTGGGAGGTGAAATCTATTTGTAGTCTCCCCAGTGCTTTTTTTTTTTTTGTCTTCTCAACGTGTTTGTTTGCAATGTGTCAAATAAGAAAGCTCTATTCAGTGTTGTTAAAATAGAAACACTGGAACTGGGCATTGGGTCACTAGGTTCTGGGACGAAGCTTGATAGCATCTCACCCTTTGATAAAATTATAGCTGATGACCAACTGTCCAACAAGTTCTGTCCCTATGTTGCCCTGGGCTTACAAAAATGGCACATAAATGGGACTATCCTGCAATCTTATCAAGAGAGAGTATTACCTTTGTGTGTGTGTGTGAGAGAGAGAGAGAGAAAGAGAGAGAGAGAGAGGGAGACCCTAACTATAGAGGATGATGAGATATGCAGAATCTTTGTTAACCCAATTGCAACTCTAATTCCTGCTCTCCTTTTCTTCTGCTATTAATGTTAAAACCAGAGCCCTTTTCTTTGAGGAGTAGAATTGAATGCAGTGTAAGCCCAGATATGGCTCACTCTGGTTCCAAGATCCATGAGCTTATTTTGGGTACTCAGTGACAGCAGAAATGTACATAACTCCTTTCATCTAGGTACTTGTGTAGTTGTATAGCTGGGAAATGCCTGCCTCAAGTTATTCCTGTGGAGAGCGTGCCAAGAGAAGATATTCTTGCTTAAGCTTGTGGTTAAAATCTGTAATATGGCTATATTTTACAAGTTCTTATAATGGGGATTTTGCTTTTACCTTATTTCCCTTAACATATTCCATTTTTTTTTTCTGACCTCTCTCTTCTCCCCACCCCTTTTAAAAAAGTTAAAATTTTTTATTTTTACTTTTTGTGGGTACATGGTAGGTGTGTATGTTTAAATGTTTTGATACAGGCAATGAAATGTGAAATAAGCACATCATGGAGAATAGGGTATCCATCCCCTCAAGCATTTATCCTTTGAGTTACAAACAATCCAATTACACTCTTTATTTTAAAATATGTAATTATTGTTGACTATAGTCACCCTGTTATGCTATCAAATAGGACGCATATTCATTCTTTCTATTTTTTGGCACCCATTAATCATCCCTACCTCCCCCACAACCCCCTACTACCCTTCCCAGCCTCTGGTAACCATCCTTCTACCGTCCATCTTCATGAGTTCAATTTTTTTGATTTTTATCCCACAGATAAGTGAGAACATGCAATGTTTGTCTTTCTGTGCCTGCCCCATTTCACTTAACATAATGGTCTCCAGTTCCATCATGTTGTTGCAAATAACTGGATCTTTTGTGGCTGAATAGTACTCCATTGTGTATAAGTACCACATTTCTTTATCCACTCATCTGTTGATGGCCACTTAGGTTGCTTACAAATCTTAGCTATTGTAAGCAGTGTTTCAACAAACATAGGAGTGTGATATCTCTTGGATATACTGATTTCCTTTCTTTTGGTATATACCCAGCAGTGGGATTGCTGAATCATAGTAGTTCAATTTTTAGTTTTTAAAGGAATCTCCAAATCATTCTCCATAATGATTGTACTAATTTACACTCTCACCAACAGTGTACAAGAGTTCCCTTTTCTCCACATCCTCACCAGCATTTATTGCTTCTTTTGTCTAAAAGCCATTTTAACCCGGGTGAGATGATATCTCACTGTAATTTTGATTTGCATTTCTCTGATGTTCAATCACGCTGAGCGCCTTTCCATATACCTGTCTGACATTTGTATGTCTTCTTTTGAGAAATGTCTATTCAAATATTTTTCCCATTTTTGAATCCAATTATTAGTTTTTTTCCTATAGAGTTGTTTGACCTCTTCATATATTCTAGTTATTAATTCCTTATCAGATGGATAGTTTGAAAATATTTTCTCCCATTCTGTGGGTTGTCTCTTCACTTGGTTGACTGTATCCATTGCTGTGCAGAAGCTTTTTAACCTGATGTGATCTCATCTGTCCATTTGTGCTTTGGTTGCCTGTGCTTGTGGGATATTGCTCAAGACATTTTTGCCCAGACCAACGTCCTGGAGATTTTCCCCAATGTTTTCCTGTAGTATTTTCAAGTTTGAGGTTTAGATTCAAGTCTTTAATCCATTTTGATTTGATTTTTGTATATGGTAAGAGATAGGGGTCTAGCTTCATTCTTCTGCTATGGACATCCAGTTTTCCCAGCACCATTTATTGAAGAGACCGTCTTTTCCCCAGTGTATGTTCTTGGCATGTTTGTCATTATAGAGATCTTTCACTTTGATTAATTCCTAGGTATTTAATTTGATGTGTGGCTATTGTAAATGGGATTACTTAAAAAATATTTTTCACCTTGATCACTGTTGGTATATAAAAATGCTACTGATTTTTGCGTGTTGATTTTTTTGTCCTCCAACTTTGCTGAATATGTTTATCAGTTCTAATCATTTTCCTGCGGATACTTTAGGTTTTTCCAAATAGAAGATCATATCAACTGCAAACCAGGATAAACTGATTTCTTTCTTCTCAATTTGGATGCCTTTTATATCTTCCTATTGTGTGATTGCTCTAGCTAGGCATGTTGTGCTTCCATTATCATTTGTTTCAAGAATTTTTTAAATTTTCTTCTTAATTTCTTCATTGATCCACTGGTCATTCAGGAGCATATTGTTTAATTTCTATGTATTTGAAGAATTTCCAAAATTCCTTGTTATTAATTTACAATTTTATTCCATTGTGGTCAGAGAAGATGCTTTATATTATTTCCATTTTTTTGAATGTTTTAAGACTTGTTTTGTGATGTAACATATGGTCTACCCTTTAGAATGATCCATGTGCTGAGGAAAAGAATGTGTATTCTGCAGCTCTTGGATGACATGTTCTGTAAATATCTATTAGGTCCATTTGGTCTATAGTGCAGATTAAGCAACATGTTTCTTTGTTGATTTTTTGTCTGGAAGCTGTGTCCAATGCTGGAAGTGGGGTATTGAAGTCTCCAGCAATTATTGTATTCTGGCCTATCTCTCTTTAGCTCTAATACTATTTTCTTTATATATCAGGGTGCTCCATTGTTGGGTGCATATATATTTAAAATTGTTTTATCCTCTTGCTGAATTGACCCCTTTATCATTATATAGTGACCTTCTTTGTGTCTTTTTATAGTTTTTGTCTTGAAATCTATTTTTTCTGATATGAATATAGCAACTCCTGCTCTTTTTTGGTTTCCACTGGTGTGGAATATCATTTTCCATCCGTTTATTTTCAGTCTGTTTATATCATTATGGGTGAAGTGTGTTTCTTGTAGGCAACAGATCGGTGGGTCTTGATTTTTTCCATCTGTCTTCTGATTGGAGAGTTTAGTCCATTTACACTCAATATTACTATGATAAGTAAGGACTTACTCCTGCCATTTTGTTATTTGTTTTCTTGTTGTTTTGTAGTCTTCTCTTCCTTTTTTCTTTCCTTCCTGTCTTCCTCTAGTGAAAGTGCTTTTTCTGGTGATATGATTTAATTTCTTGCATTTTAATTTTTGTGTGTCCATGGTGTGTTTTCTGACTTGGGCTACCATGAGGCTTGCAAATACTGTCTTATAACTCATTATTTTAACCTGATAAGAATTTAACACTATTTGCATAAACAAACAAACAAGTGAAAAGAAAACTAATAAAAATTCTATGCCTTAACTTCATCCCCCCACTTTTTAACTTTTTGTTGTTTCTATTTGTATCTAATTATACTGACTCTGTCTTGACAAGTTTTGTAGTTATTATTTTTGATTGGCTCATCATTTAGTCTTTCTACTTAGGATAAGAGTAGTTTACATACCACAGTTACAGTGTTATATATTCTGCGTTTTTCTGTGTACTTACTATTACTAGTGAGTTTTGTATCCTCAGGTGATTATTTATTGCTCATCAATGTCCTTTTCTTTCTGACTGATTTGCTCCCTTTAGCATTTCTTGCAGAACAGATCTGGTATTGATGAAATCCCTCAGTTGTTGTCTGGGAAGGTCTATTTCTCCTTGATGTGTGAAGGATATTTTTGCCAGATATACTGTTACAGGGTAAAAGTTGTTTTGTTTTGTTTTTTTCCTTCATCATTTTAAATATGTCATGCTACTCTCTCCTGGCCTGTAAGATTTCCACTGAAAAGTCTGCTGCCAGATGTATCAGAGCTCCATTGTCAGTTATTTGTTTCTATTCTATTGCTGCTTTTAGGATCCTTTCTTTATCCTTAACCTTTGGGAGTTTGATTATTAAATGCCTTGAGGTAGTCCTCTTTGGGTGAAATCTGCTTGGTGTTCCATAACCCTCTTGTACTTGGATATTTATATTTTTCCCTAGATTTGGGAAGTTCTCCATTATTATCTCTTTGAATAAACTTTCTACCCTTGTCTCTTTCTCTACCTCCTGTTTAAGGCCAACAACTCTTAAATTTGCCCTTCTGAGGCAATTTTCTAGATCCTGTAGGTGTGTTTCATTGTTTTTCATCCTTTTTTTCTTTTGTCCCCTTTTTTTATTTTCAAATCGCCTGTCTTTAAGCTCACTAATTATTTATTCTGCTTGATCCATTTTGCTATTAAAGAACTCTGATGCATTCTTCAGTATGCCAAATGCATTTTTCAGCTCCAGAATTTCTGCTTGATTCTTTTTAATTATTTAAATCTCTTTGTTAAATTTATTTGATAGAATCCTGAGTTCCTTCTCTGTGTTGACTTTCTTTGAGTTTCCTCAATACAGCGATCATTTTTATTTTAAAATTTTTAATTATATAGAAATGGAGGTCTTACTATGTTGCCCAGGCTGGCTTCATACTCCTGGGCTCAAGTGATGCTAACACTTCAGCCTCCCAAAATGCTGAGATTATAGGCCCCACACCTGGCCAGCACAGCTAATTTGAATTCTCTGTCTGAAACGTCACTATCTCTGTTTCTCCAGGATTGGTACCTGATGCCTTATTTAGTTCATTTGATGAGGTCGTGTTTTCCTGGATGGTGTTTGTGCTAGTAGATGTTCTTTGGTATCTAGGCATTGAAGAGTTAGGTATTTATAGTAGCCTTCACTGTCTGGGCTTATTTGTAAATAATCCTTCTTGGGAAGACTTTCCAGATATTTGAAAGGACTTGGGTGTTGTGATCTAAGCTGTATGTACTTTAGGTGACACCCCAAGCCCAGTAACACTGCAGTTCTTGCAGACTTGTAGAAGTACCACCTTGATGGTCTTGGACAAGATTCGGGAGAATCCTCTGGATTACTAGGCAAAGACTCTTGTCCTCTTCCCTTACTTTCTCCCAAACAAACAGAGTCTCTCTCTTTCTCTGTTCGGAGCCACCTAAAGCTGGGGGTGGAGTGACACAAGCACCCCTGTGGCCACAACCACTATGACCGCACTGGGTCAGACCTGAAGACAACACAGCACTGGGTCTTGCCCAAGGCCTGCTGTGACCACACCTGGCTACTGCCTATGTGTGCTCAAGGCCCTGGAGATCTATAATCAGCAGGTGGCAAAGCCAGTCAGGCCTGTGTCCTTCCCTTTAGAGTAGTGAGGTCCCCTAAGCCCTGGGTGGGTCCAGAGGTACTGTCCAGGGGTCAGGGACTGGAGTCCAAAACTTTAGAAGTCTACCTGGTGATCTATTGTATTGCAGCTGAGCTGGCACTCAAACCACAAGATGTGGCCCTTCCCACTCTTCCCTTCCCTTTCCACAGGCAGAGGGGCCTCATCCCAGAGTCACCCCCACCCCAAACCACGAAGAGTACTGCCAGACTACTGCCCATGTTCCCTTAAGGCCCAAGGTCTCTTAAATCAGCTTGTGATGAATGCTGCCTGGCCTGTGACTCACCCTTCAGGGCAGTGGGCTCCCCTCTGGCCCAGGGCAGGTCCAAAAATGCCAGCAAAGGGTCAAGTCCTGGAACCAGGGACCCTGAGGGCCTGCTTGGTGCTCTACCCCTCTGTGACCATGCTGTCTCAGAGCTAAGCCAGCATGTCTCAGAGACTCGTCCAAGGTCCTCGATGTAGTACTTGAGTATCACTACTGGTTGTTCAGGGTCCAAGGGCTCTTCAGTTAGCAGGTGACTGATGCTGCAAGGACTGGGTCTTTCCTTCAAGACAGCAGGTTCCCTTCTGACCCAGGGTGTGTCTAGAAATGTTCTCCGTGAGCAAGGGCCTGGAACAGGGGCCTCACAGCTCTGTCTGGTGCCCTATCCTGCTGTAGCTGAGCTGGTATCTAAGATGCAAGACAGTCTCCCCTACTCTTTCCTCTCTTCCGGAGCGCCGAGCTGAGCAGTATGGGATTAGGGGAGGGGTGATGCCACACTCCCTTGGCTGCCCCAGCTGATGTCTCAGTATGCACCCTGAGTCCACTGTCTCTGGGCCTAGTTCAGCATTAGGTCTCTCCTAAGGGTTGCAGACTTTACGGCCTAGACTGCCTTTCATGTTTACTTGGAGACACAGGGTGCTGTAGCCTTCTGTGGTGAGGTTTGCAGGCACTCAGTTCAGACTGCTGGGATCAGTGATTCCCCTCTAGCTAGGCCTGGTTAAAATGCTCCCTCCGTTGGCAGGCATCGGCTGAGTTTGGTCGGGTTTTCCTTTTTGCTCTAACAGAACAGCTTTGAGTTGAGTGCCTCACAATTGCTGTGTTCTCCCTCCCCCAGCTCCCAGAGACACTCTGCACCACGCTGCTGCAGCCAGGGGTGGGGGAGGGGTAGTATCAGCAATTCAGGACTATTTTTTCTAGCTCTTCAGTGCCTCTTTCAGCGATATAAAGTTAAAACCAGATACTATGAGTGCTCACCTGATTTTTTGTTCTCATGAAGGGGTTTTTTCTCTGTAGATAGTTATTAACTCAGTGTCCTTGCGGGGGTGGGTTGGGGGGGGCAATGATGGAAACTCTTATTCCATCTTCTTGCTTTTCCTCCTTTCCCCCTCTCTAAACAGACCAGAATGTGGCGCTGAACACTATCTTATTTTTTAATACATTAAATTAAGATGTGAAAGTTATGATTTATTACTTGGTAGGCCTCAATATGTTCTTTTTCCCATTCTCATTATTAGTTAATAAAGATGCCAACCCTTAACTAAACTGATAGAAAATTTACCAAACTGCATAATAGTTAAACTTAGTTGCTTTGATTTGCTTTGCTTTTTAGCTTTCTTTTATCCCTTTGCATTTTTAATAAGGCATTTTTAATAATGCAAAGGAATAAAAGGAAGCTAAACAAGGGCATTGAAATAATGAGCATTAAAATAATAATCCTCATATGAATTCAAGCAATGCATTCAAAGTGCAGTCCATGGCTTATTTATTGTCATGTCCTGAGCATCCTTCCAGTGAACCACACCTATGCACACTTTTAACAGTGACTGAGGTAGGCATTTAGTTCTCGGGCAAGAAAGAACACTTTAGCAAGTTTGGGAAGAAAGAAGCATTCTATTTCTACAAATGTATGCAACATTTGTTAACACAACAGCTATAACTACCATTTTAAAACATCTACTATGTGTCAGCACTATGCTAAGTGTAATATGGCTTATTTAAAATTCCTGCAACAGGCCGAGCACAGTGGCTCATGCTTGTAATCCCAGCACTTTGGGAGGCCGAGGTGGGTGGATCACCTGAGGTCAGGAGTTCAAGACCAGCCTGGCCAACATGGCAAAACCCCATCTCTACTAAAAATACAAAAATTAGCCAGGTGTGGTGGTGTGCACTTCTAGTCCCAGGTACCCAGGAGGCTAAGGCAGAAGCATCATTTGAACCTAGGAGGGCGGAGGTTGCAGTGAGCCAAAATTGTACCACTGCACTCCAGCCTGGGTGACAGAGTGAGAGTCTGTCTCAAAATAAATAAATAAATAAATAAATAAATAGATAAATAAATAAAATTCCTACAACAGCCTCGTAAAAATAGGTATTATTTTCCTAATTCTATAAATAAGAAAATTAAGCCTCTAAGAAGTTAATTAACTTGCTTAGAAGTTCACACAGCTAGAAAACAGCTAAGAGTGCACATTCTCAGAATCTGCTTCTGACATCAGTGAGTAAACTTGGCTATTGATGAATAGATCTTATTAATAATGACTGTTATTTGATGTTAAGTCATTTCAGCTTCCAAAGCACTATCACATATACTGTTTCTTCTCATTCAGTCTTCATAACAATTCTGTGAGTAGGTCACTGCAGTCCCACTCCACAGATGAAGAAACTGAGACCCCAAGTAATGCAACTATGAAAGAAGTCAATTCTGGAGACACGCATGAAAGCACTCTAACTGAAGACCAATGTTATATTTCTGAAGGGAAAATTAACTGCGCTTCTTTCCAGAGAAGACTGACTCAACAGAAAAGAGCAAAATCAAAATAAGCATAATAATCTCCTCAACCTGTGGGCCCAGTGAGAAGGGAGGAGAGGTCCCCAGCACAGAGGAGAGCAAGGATTACTGCTTTTACCAACCTGAGTCAGTGCACACTAAAGGCTGGTGTATGTGCACACATGTGTGTGCGTGCACACTGGTAGCCTGCAGGTGCCCGAGGATTGCTGAGGTCTTCTGCATTCCCCTGGGGCAAGGAAAGGAAACTCTACCAGTGTGTTCTAGCCAGGACCACAGTGTGTGCCTTGTTGCCTCAGATTGTGCTGGAGAGAGGCCCAGAGGGATCCTCCTCTTATGGGGCTGGCTTGACTCTTGCCAAGAACTGCCAGGCATTTAAGATACAGTCTTCACCTACACACATTTCCAGCAAACCCTTCAGATTTGTAGCCCCCACAGCCTTCACACTTTCTCAACTCAAGCATGGCATTGTGCCTACCTTCAAACTCTGCATTGTAACAAAATTGAAGCCTCTTTTTGGATTATAGGGCCTGCAGGCTACAGCTACTTTAGAGAACTGACTGCTGGCCAAATTGAGAAATATTTGTTAAAAGGGGGCTTTTGCCAGGATATTTTCTCTGGAGACCGTTATCAATAAATCTGAAGAAAGAGGCCACACCTGAAAAGCTCATAGCATTAAGATGCCCACTGTTCTCTTTCCTTTTGGGAATTACTGACTCTGGATAATCTCTTCAAATCTTTGGGTCATATTTGTTTCATTATTTAATATCACAAGAACTCACTGACACAATAGAAAATATCCACAAATCTGCATTTATGTCAAGGGCTAAAAGGGGTCCACAGTAATGTAGCTTTGGGGTTGTGCTTAAAATAAAATAATAATCAAACTTTACTATTTCTTTCCTAGCATCTGTCCCTACCCAATTACTCTACTCAATTATTTTTAGGAATTGGCTCCTGGCATTGATTCTTGAAGCCAGAGGTATTGTCTGTGCTGCCTCTTGGAATCATTTTTCCACTTGACACACCCAGAGTTGGAGAGAGGAGTAGGCTGGATGGGTCTGTTGGAGTGTTATTGTTCATACAGTCTGTGTCAGCAAGGGCTGCAATCAGCTTGTTTGTCACATGTCTCTGAGCCTCACTCAGGCAGCCATGGGGATAATAGCCACTAATCCAGCTACACAGAGAAAGCTGGAGCCCTATGGGTGCTGAGCACCTTTTCTGTATCCTGTCCCTTGAACTAGAACCCCGGGTTTATATCCCAAGTCATCTTTTACCTAAATACACTATTTTTCAAAAAAGAAGAAGAAAGCTACCTTTGAAGGGTTAACATCAACGAATAGTTGGAAACTTGTTAAGAAATTTTTTTCCCTAACACATTTTAAAGTTTAGGAAAACCTAGAAATGCAATGCCTAAAAAAAACCAGCTTCTCTCTATATTTCTAAATCATTTTTGTATCTCTAAAAAGATGTGTGTGCAATCTTCAGGGAGGAAGGGAAGGAATATATATGCCATTGCTGACTTCCTACTTCTAAAGATAGTACTTTAATATCTATAAATCAGACTCACTACTTTGGTATTATATATCAAAAGACATAGAGTTTCAAAATAATGCAATTCTGGGACCCTCATCACCCTCCGCTTCTCACCTATTTTTATCTTTCCTAAAGTACAAGGACCTTCAGAATCCTGAAAGGGATTCAAACAATTCAACATTTTTTTCCTGAGGCTAGATTAAAATTTACCTTTGTCTTATCTATATGTAGCAAGTAGAATTTGCTAAACAAAGAAGTAGTATAAACTCATATTCAGGATTGTTGCTCCATTTACTTAAGAAAGGGGTTTCATCACCTTTAAAAATATTTTAACATCATTTGAAGGCAAATAATGAGTGAACAAATTACAAAGTATTAGTTCAGACAGGAAAGATATTTTTAGGGCTTACCTGAAAGCACAAAAACTGCTTTTAAAATGATACAGTTTCTCCGTAATTCACAGTAGGCTTCCCTCCATTTATTTCAAATGGATGAAATTTTATTGACCATGAAAATGGTATACTACTGGGAGGAGAATTCCCAATGAGGGTTGAGTCTTGACTAACTAGTTGGGTTAGTCAGGCAGCATAGTGGAGGTGGATTCAGCATTTGTGTCGTCATTCATTTACTCTAAAAATGTGTATGTGTATATGTATTTTAGCATCTCTCAGCACTATGCCACACACTAAAGATAACAGGATAAAATCTGTGGGCTTGACCTCACAGAACTTACAGTCAAATGGAGAATAGAGGAGTTATCATCCAGCAAGTGCTTTGACAAGGGAAGAGCAGGATTCTTTGGAAGATCATGGATGGAGCCCCTCAAACAGATCTACAGAAGTGGCGTCTAAGCTGAGACCTGGAGGAGCAGTAGGAGTTGGAGAGGGGAGATATACAAAGGAATGTTTTAGATTACAATGTAGGTGAAACCACAGAGGCAAAGGAGAGCCTGGCCAGGAGATGTGAGAGAGGAAAAGATAGTTCTGTAACTTGGAGCTTAGAGGGCAAAAGTGCTGATTCTGGCAAGACAGGAAGCTCTACAGGTACAAAAATGCTGTAAAGCCTGACTTCTTAGAGGTATCAAACACAGTTTAACCCACCTTCTCTCTTGAAGTACCTTCTTCCTCTTTTAGGCTTCCATAACACCACAGTCTCTTTGTTTTCCTCCTACTTCATAGATTACTTACCAGTCTCCTTTGATGTCTCCTTTTACCTTGCTCAATCTCTAAATATTAGAGTTCTTTAAGACTTAGTCCTGAGCACTCTTCTCTGCTCTATTTACCTCCTATATACATTTACCAAGTGATTTCATCCAGTCATGTGACTTTAAATAGAATCTAGGCCTATGACCTCCAAATCTCTATCCCCTGCCCTGATCTCTTCCCCCAAATCCAGATTTATGTCTATTTGCTTCCTTGACCACTCTGTTTAGCTATTCAATAGGCAACTCAGACACAATACTCAATTAGTTAGAATGTGCTTGGCTGTAAGCAACAGAAAACTTCAACTCAAATGGCTTAAATAGTAAGGTCATTCTTACAGTGTTGTTCCTGACCTAGGTAGTTCGTAGGGATGGCATTGTAGATGAGAAAAAAATTTTCTTGAAAAGTCTCAAGTTTTGTTATTGGGGTCTGCAAATTAAACTGACAAAAGGAAGATTAACAGGAGAAAAAGTTTATTTATGCATGTAATGCTCATACATGCAGGAATACTCAGTGATGAGTTAGTCAAAGGGATGATTAGAATTTGGGGCTTATAAACCTAACTAGGTAGAAGAAAGGAAAGTGGGAGAAAAGGCTTCTATGGAAAGGACAAATAATTTTTTTAAAAGAAAGAAAAAAGGGGTTTTGGGGAGGACAAATGAGAGAAAGGTTTTGCTAATGTTTGTCTATACAGGTCTGAACCATCTTTCCATCTCCTTCAGGGTCATAAAACCTCCCTGTGGAAAGGATTTATGATAAGTTTACTCAAGGTCTCTCTCCTGGCACCAGATCCACCTCAATGAGGGAATTTATGGTAGCCTCATTTCCCAGATACAGATTTCTTCTTTTAGTCAGATAAGGGAAGTTCTGAGAAGGCTTCTTTCTGCATCTGCTGAATTTCAAATGCATTTGGCTTATAATAATCCTTATGCCAAAGTCACATATTTTGAAGATGGCATATCCTGATCCCTTTAAGTGCTGCATTCTTTTAGTTGAACAAAAATGTACAAGGGATTTCAGTGTCATGAATTGGGTTTTGGGCTAATTCTGAAACTGTGAATCACTGAAGGGCCTAGGTTAGTATGATTCCTCTTAGCTCTGACCTAACCTCCCTTTATAATTCTATTCACCATAAGAGTCAAATTAAAGTCAAGAGATATTTCTGACCTTTTGTAGTGCCTATTGTAGTATAG
Source organism: Hylobates moloch (assembly GCF_009828535.3). Taxonomy (NCBI): domain Eukaryota; kingdom Metazoa; phylum Chordata; class Mammalia; order Primates; family Hylobatidae; genus Hylobates; species Hylobates moloch. The sequence continues at coordinate 67,518,458 of NW_026652287.1, forward strand.
ACAGTATATATTTTGATGTATTATAATGCCTACCATGGGGTAATTCTTGTGGTGAACTTCAGATCTGGGGTATTGATTGATAGCATAAATAGTCCGCTTTAATGGCCTCCTGTATCCCTGCCTTTCCCCTGAAACTTTTTGTTCCTGCCAAGTTTGACCTTGAACTCATCTATGAGACTTGCTTAGGCCAATGGAGTGTCAGCAAATGTGACACAACCAGAGGCTTTAAAAGTCTCTGTTTATTAAGAACAAACCTAGGCTAGCTTGTTAGAGGAAAGGGGACCACATGGGGCAGAGATGAGCTGTCCCAAATGAGGCCATTCTAGATGAGGTGGCCTCCAGACAGTTGCCCAGCTAACCACAAATGCATGAACATGTCCAGCCAAGACCAGTTCAGTCTAGTCCAAGTCAGCAGAACTGCCTAGCTGGTCTGCAGACTCATCATAAATAATAAATAGTAGTTAACTTAAGTCACTAGTATTGGGGTGGATTGTTATGTAATAAAAGCTAACATACATGTGGAAAATTCCTAACTTTTTTGAATGGAGAGGCTGAGAGAACACCTTAACAGAGGAGTTTATAGGAGTAGGGTTACTTCAAACTGTATCTTTCAGGTGTGGAATTTTTTATTCTGGGATTTCTCAAGATAGAAAAATTCTCAACTAGGCATGCTTCTCACAAAACATGCTGTCATACCTTGGCTGAGTAAGATGGTAACTCTAAGCTGGTTCTGCTAATAGGCCATCCTCCCTTGACATGCAAAATTGTATCATGGTAAGCTTCTCCTCTCTATGTGCAGAAGGTTGTGGTGCAACAGCGCTGGAGGAAGGCTGGTTACTGGACAGAGACCTGTGGAAGCTGTTAAGAGGTAGCACAATGCTGTCTCATGAGCACAGGAGATGCAATCCCTAAGTAGGAACCATCACAGGAGTATATGGAATGGTCCCTGTGGAGATGAATTTCCAGCAAATTATTTAGCACTAGCTCTTTAAATCCTCTGAGGTCATGACAAGCCTCTGGCCAGAGTTTCACACAATGGCTGGTCACTTCTCTCAGGCTACAGTGATGCCCTTCATTTGCCAAAGGGTTGCTACCAACCTCTAATTACCTGCTAATCTTTATCCTTCATTTCCTCCACTCAACGGGTGCTATCAAACTTGCAGTTTAACATTCAGCTTGCTGTCCTTTGTTGTGCCTTTGCAGAAGGTCTGGCACCGTCACTTAGACACTTCTTGACACACTTTTATGTCAGAAAGAGAAGCTGCAAGGGAAAAACAACATGCATGACCACATGTGCTCAATTCAGCTGTCATTGGTCGGTAGTGGCTACTACACGGTGTGGCTATGCTTGCTGGCAGAATGATCTGCTGGGCTGGCTCTCAGGGAATGAGAGGATATGATTGTTCCAAGTATGTGTTGACAATAGAATACGATGTATCATTTAATAAGATAAATACAGTTGGTCTTGAACCTGCAGATATGGAGGGCCTCGAGCTTCTGCAGATTTTGGTATCTGCACAGGGTCCTGGAACCAGTCCCCTGTGGATACTAAGGGGAGAACGTACTTCAAATTACAGTAAAGCTATAAAAATTGTAGCTTACTGATTAAGCACATAGACTTTAGAATCAGACAGGCCTGGGTGCAAATTAAGATTTATGATTTACTAGTGCTCTCATTGTGAGCTTATTACTTAACCTCTTATGCCACTGTGCAATGAAGACAGTAATTCCCACTTCCCAGGAATGTTGCATGGATTAAATGAGACATAGCATGTAAAATGCCTAACACAGTACTTAATACCTAGTAGGCACTCTGTAATTACAGGTGATGATTATAATGATGATTACCTAAGATAATTTTCTCCCAAGTATATTCTACCCAACAATGGTGTATTTGGACATATTAATAGGTGTACTGTGAAATAAAGGTTTCAGAGGTCACAGAGAACATCAATATGTAGTGAAGAAACTAGTTGAGTTTTATTTAACCCAGCTTTTCCCACAATTGATTTGAAGACAGAATCTTTTTTTTTCTTGGAAGGCCTATTGACATCTGTGGGACAGCAGTGTCCTCCCAGGCCCCTGTTTGGACAATGCTGGCTCATGAAAATAATTTTCAGTTGTTTGACTATTGAAAAATCCCTCACCAGAAAGCAAAATTAGAATTGAATATAAAGAAGCATTACATGTACAAACCTGGCCTCCGTGGGTATGGGAGCAATGTTGCAGTTGGCTTGCAGCCTCTCTGGAGTCTGGGAACACACGAGATCATCATCTCAGCCATCTGCTGTGAAGGGGCAGCGTGTCGTGCAGTGGGGCAGAGTCAGAATTGGCTGTTCCATCTGCCAGCCTCACTTTGAAACAGAAGCCACCGAGGGCTTTTTCTCAGTGGCAGCTCAGTCCCCTGAAGACAAGCCCTGAACTCTGGACTGTCCTCATTAAGACCACCCAAGGCCAAAACTGGACTTTTTCTTCAGCCAGAAGTGGCCACACATGTTTTTTGATTTTTGTTTCTTTGAATTTGTTTTGTAGGCAACCACATGAAGCACAGACCCAGGAGGCCTAAGCTGGCCTCGGTGTAGGAGAAGCCGGGCACAGGGATGTTTTTGAAGAAGAAAGTGACCACTTGTCAAAGAATTCAGGATTGATTCCTAATGCAGAGTGACTCATCAAGAGACCCAGGTTCTATTGGCCACCCCTCTTCAGCTGGTTATTCAGGCTAGGGAAAGTGTTTTTGTTTTTTAAGGGAAAGTTTATAGAAAGTGAGAGAAGGTAGATACGAGATCCAAAAGATAAAGTAGAAAGAAATGTGTGTTCTTTAAGGTAAGAGTAGGTACTTTTTAAGCATAATATTGAATTAACATTTGGTGTAACATTGAATTTATATAATGTCAATGTTGAATTGATGAAGGGAAATCTGCAAGTGAAGGAGACACCAAACTGCTTTTGTGATCGGATAGTCTGTGTATCTTGCTACTGAGAATGTGTTTAATCCCATGCTTCATAAATAGCTACATGGCACAGAGAAAGATGGAATACTTACCAATTCACTTATGAAGTGAGCAAAACTAAAACCATCACATAACATTTTAACGAAAACCATCAAACAAACTCTCCACCAAAACGATTAAAAACAAAACTCTTCAGATGCAACTGACACTGACTTGGGAAGACAAATTTAAAATGGGCGGAAATACTATGAAATTAAATTCTTAATACCTTACATTAAATTAAATAATTAAATTGAAATCTTAAAGACTATCATCAGACCAAATAAGGTTTACCATAGAAATGTAAGGAATGGTTTATTAATGGGAAATCTATAAAGAAAATACATCATTTCAAAATGACAAAAGAAAAAAATTATATAATCATCTTAGCAGATGATACCCATTTGTGATTAAAAATATTGTAAAGTAGGAAAAGAGAGTAGTTCCTTAACAGTACTTATACAAATAGTCACCGGAGACATACTGTAGTAGAGTGTTCCCATTAGAACTGGAAATATGATAAGAATATATTACCTTCACTATTTAGTATTATTTGATAGTATTATCTTCACTTTTAAATATTTTCCTGGAAGTTGTAGCCATTGAAATAAGATAGGAAACAAACAAAAGACAGTGTGGTAATTAATTTTAGGTGTCAACTTGGCTGGGCTATGGTGCTGAGATGTTTGGTCAAACACCAGTGTAGATGTTGCTGTGAAAATATTTTTTAGTTGTGAATTTAAATTAGTAGACTTTGAGGAAAACAGATTATCCCTCATAATGTGGGTGGGCTTCAGCCAATCAGGCTTTAGGAGAAAAGACCTAGTTCCCTCGAGGGAGAAGAAATTCTGCCTCCACACTGCCTTTGGACTTGAGACTGCAACATCAGCTCCTTCCTGGGTCTCTAGCCTGCTAGCCTGTCCTGCATATGTTGAATTTGCCAGCTCCAGAATTATGTGAGCCAATTTCTTAAAATACAGTCTCTGTATACACACACACACACACACACACAGCCCCTATTGGTTCTGTTTTTCTCTGGAGAACTCTAATACATAGCAACAATAGCTAACACCTACTGAATGCTTTCTATGTGCCAGGCAATGTTTTGAGGGCTATACATGTATGTATTAACTCATTTAATCCTCACAATAACCCTAAAAAGTAGTGCTATTTTTGTCCTTATTAAAAACTAATTAGAATGAAATATTCTGAGGATTCGTAAGAGTATCTGGGCAAATTAAAGGAGAAGAACCAAAAGTCCCCAGTTCCTACCCCATACCCTTTTACTTTTAGGCAGCAACTCCAACTGTCTCATTCTGGTTAAGGTTTACCAGTTCTCTGGGACCTTGCATTGATGATGAAATTAATCCTGCCATCCTGGTGGTAGTCAGTTGAATTGGACACAGGCTGTGAAGCAATCATATTCAGGAACTTCTGTAGAGATTGGACTTGTACTCTGACGATGCTGTATTAGTTTCCTATTGCGTTTGTAACAAATTACAGTACCACAAACTTAGAGGTTTACCATTCTGGAGGTCAGACGTCCTAAAACCGAGGTGTCAGCAGGGCTGAGTTTTAGGGAAGAGTCTGTTTCCTTCCAGCTTCCAGAGGCTACCTGTATTCCTTGGCCCATAGCCCTTTCTCCACCTTGAAAGTGAGTAGTAGGCCATCTTCAAATTTCTCTGACCTTGGCTTTCATTGTCCATGACCTCTCTCTCTCTGATTCTGACCCTCTTCCTTCCCTATTATAAGAGCCATTATGATGTCTTTGAACTCACCTGGATATTCCACAATAATCTCTCTTCTCAAGATCTGTAACTTCATCACATCTGCAAAGTTCCTTTTGCCAGGGAAGGTAATGTATTCACAGGTTTCAGGGATTAGCCTCTGGACATCTTTGGAGGGATCATTATTCTGTCTATCACACATACCAAGCATAGGTGAAAGACCCAGCATCTCTTTCCTATGGAGAAGTATGCATGTAATGGATCAAAAAAAAAAAAAAGCTGGCTTCTCAAACTTATATTATTATTCTGAAAAATATGTCAACTTTCAGTGTTTTCCTGTTCCTGGTTTTCTGGGGGCAAACCTGCAGCACAACCCAGTTTTAGAAAACTGTACCACTGGAAAGAAGAATTTTCTTACAACCCTGCCTTCTACCCTTTCCATATATGCATCTTATAACAAAACTAGGAAGAAACATAGATCCATATTATTCTCATCTGGTTGCAGGGAACTCTATGTCTAATACAGAAACAAAAGACAAATTCACAGTGGACAAGATCAAGAGCTATGGCCTACCTAAAACTTCAAAACTCTGTAGAATTTTAAAAAACAGAAAAAAAATTAAAAGACACACAGCAAAGTAGAAAACTACTTACAAAATGTATAACAAATGGTTAATATATTTAATTCGTAAGAGCAGTTATAAATTAATAGGAGGAAAACACTCCCAAGGCAGCATGGGCAAAAGAAACAGATACTTCACAAAGGAAAATATCAAATGGCTTATATACACAGGAAAATACTTAACCTCATAAACAGAAAGGGAATGTAAACAAAAATAATCTGACAAATGTAAAAACACATAATGACCAATGCTGGTGAAGATGTGGTGAAGTTTTTCAGGCTCCTTCCTGATTGCTGATAAGAGCATGAATGGGTACGACATTTCTAGGGTCCCATTTGACGATATGTGTTAAAAGCTTACACACCCTATGACCTAGAAATTTCACTTATGGACATTTATTTGAAGGAAATAATCAGAAGACTATGCAAAAATTGGGCTGCAAGGATTTTCCACATAGTCTGCATATTTAAAACATACATGTGTATATAAGAACAAAAGAAAGAATCTAAATGTCTGAGGGAAAGATTGGTTAACTTTATTATAATCAGCTGTAAAATAGAATATTATACAGTCCTTCAAAATGAGAATTTTATCCATTCAATCTTATTTATTACCTGATTTTATATTTACTCTTTTCTTTCACTAAAAACAAGGGCAGGAACTCTTTCTATAACTGCTGTGTTCTGGGGGACTGAATGTATGGCATGACACAAACCATATTTTTCAAATAACATAACAACATGTGAATCATCTACAATTTAAAAAGAAACAATATCTAGATAGAAAAATTATGGAGAGTAAGATGCAAAAGTAAAAGGAATTAGAAGGAAACACATCAAAATATTTATACAGATTATCTCTGGATGTTGAGATTGAAGATGATTTAATATTTTTTCATGGTATGTTTTACAGTTCCCAAATTCACCATAATGACCATTAATTTCACAGTCTGAAAATATTTAATAAATAAATACAATTTTAAAAGAAGAATAATAGTGCCTTCTGTCAAAATCACAACTTTTTCTCCTGACCTTTCAGTAGGGGCTACTCAAAGTGAGATCTATGGACCAATAGAAACTTGGAACTTGTGTGAAATACAGAATCACAACCTACTATTAAGTCAGAATTTGAATTTTATCAAGATGCCTAGGTAATTCATTTATACATTAACATTTGAGAATGTTTTAGGGTATTTGCAACTGATCATGTCATAACTGTATTGAGTTTGCTAATTACTATCAAGATGTAGTATTCAGCATTCTGTACAAATGAGTTAATATAATTTTAAATATCTTTGTGGCATTGAAATAACTTCCACATGATTTCAGTAAATTGCCTCATCATTTGGATGCAAATAATTCAGAAACACTAGGGTGAAACCTGCCCTGATATTTGCCTCTGCCCTAGCCCTTGCTGCTGGCTGTTTTAACCTCTGAGTCAGTGGCTGTGAAGACACCCTGCCCTGTTTCCCTCACCCGACTGCCTCCATTAACTCATCCTTGCATTAACGACTAATGTTGCTTTTGCTCACCTGCTCTCCCACGTGGATCTGCATGCTCCTGTTCCATATAGTCAAATATACTGTCACTTCGGAGATTACTCAGAGATTTTTAAAAGCCTATTGATCACTTGGTGTTAGGTAGACAACAGTTGCTTTTCAGAGGAAAAAAATTTTCAGAGATTTATTTATTTCAATTATTGAACATTTGCCAGATAATTGATTCATAGGACAGTCCATGACCTTGAAGACCTCTTAATACAATGGCAAGGGTGAGGGGGATGGGAGGCAGGCAACGTGTAGAAATATCACACAGTGAGCAGATGGGATATGCGCCTTTGACAAAACACAAGAAGGGAGCAATCATAGTGCCCAGGGGAAGCCAGGAAGGATTTGGGGAGAAGTGAAATCCTTCTGTCACCTTCTAACTCCTACTCGGATGAAGTTACTGCCATGGCAGATACATCTGTAGGCTGCACACATATCACTTTTGTCATCTTCCCTGGCAGACTGATAGTTCAATGACGGCACAGAGCACGTCTCTCAGGCTCACAAAGGGAGTGCTTAATCTATATTCGTTAAATGAAGAGATCTGATCTGAATCTTAGAGAGAGAGTTGGACTTGGCCTTGAGGATGGGTGGATGTTCCTTGGGGCAGAGGACGTAGCCTGCACCAAGGCAAGAGGAATAGAACACCACAGCGTGCTTTAACTGGCATCAGCACACCGTCTCCAAACTGCCTATCAGCGGATCAGGGAGACATTTCCACTTTGAAAAGGCTTGTCTGCCAAACTTGGGGGCTACAGAGAATAAAACCTTTTGGCCAGCTACTGGTGACAGATTTAAAGTTAAACCACCAGCAACAGGCACATTTCAGAATATGGTTCCCTCTTTCAAAGGAAGGGCTGTGATTATGCTAAGCCTGCCCAGGAATCCCCAGCCTGTGCTTTATTTATGGCTGGCCCCTTCAAAGCAGAGTGCAAACGTGCTCGGAATGAGCAGACAGGCAGCACAGCTTTGTAGCCTGGGTACCTAGAGCTTCTAGAAAAGGAAGCAGAGTTGGAGGGCTGCCAAGACAGTAAGCTGTCTGCAGCATGACCAGGAAGAGGAGAAGCTAGGCTTTTTTGTCTTCAGTGCCTTCTCATCATTTTCTCAACATCCTGTGGCATTTGAACAGGCCGCTGTTGGTTTTCGGCAGGGTGATGTGCATGGTGACATTTGTGTTAGTGGCTTCCTGATGACTGCCTTTTGTTTACCAAACCATAACAAAAGATGGAGCTACTCCAGAAAATTGAAAGTCTGTGTGTACCAAGGGCAAAAACCCCATCAAATTTGGGACGTGTGTCCTTTGGCTGCTGGAAAGGGGCCTGTAACATAGCCCTTGGTCACCCATTGCCCTATGCTTGGGGCACTGTGCAGGTTTGGCTGGCAGAGGGGCTCTCTCTGTCAGTAAATACTGTGCTATAGGACACAGAAGCTGGAGGTGAGCAGGCCAAAGGGATGCCTGGAGGATCCTGAAATGCTGGTTTTAGAAACCTACTTTTTAGTGAAGGTAGCCACTCCCCAGGGCTGTATCACCCTGCCCTGCAGCTCTTGAGGCATTGCCAGGCATGCACTCCATGTCACCCGAGAGAAATTACACCTTCAGGTTCAGTAGAGGCCATTGCCCCAGAAGAAGGGTGTGGAAAGAATATTTGAGATGTGAGACTCTGCACTGACTCAGTAGGACCTTGCATAGCCGTTTGCTTCAGTCCCAAACCAGCTTCCTTTAACCTCTAGTGAAAATGTTTCCCACACGTGTCAAGTTAGACTTATCAGCAAAATCTGATGGGACTAAGATGTATAGCAACCAAGGTAGGGAGGAAGAACTTTCTCACTGACTTTTCACCCAGAGCAGAAACTACCTTTTCTCATTTCTTTTTAGTACACTGGAGTGGTTTGACTGTTCGAATATTTTTGGAGCTTGGCTCCAAAAATGCAGTCCCTGACCACAGGGAGCTGAATACAAAGGCTCCGTCTTAGAGAACATGTTTTATGTGCTCCTGAGTGCTTTCACATATCTGTAGTCCCCATGAAAAGACACAGCCCATCTTGTGAGGTACCTGAGGTCCATGCTAGGTTCCTTTGATGCATGCAGACATGAAGGAAGCTAACAAGGGTCTGCCCTGCAAGGGACCCAGGACTCCGGACTCTGGGGCCTACTGCAGCACCATGGACACTTGTCTTCACCCCTTCATCACAGGCCTGCAATGGTACTGTCTCTGGTGGAGGAATAGACAGCCTAGTTTGGCAAATTTACTTTCTTCTACCTCTGAGACTTGTAGCTCAGGCTTTTTGTGAGATCTTCAGTGCAATATCTCTCTTGGTTTAGTCTAAATATAGTTTTCAGTAGGCAGGAGAATAATGCTTAGAAAGTATACAACTTGCTGATGTCGGGGGAGAGAGATCTATTTCTATTATATCAGGGTTCCCCAACCCCTGGGCCACAGACCTGTACTGGTCCATGGCCTGTTAGGAACCTGGCCATACAGCAGGAAGTGAGCAGCAGGTGAGCAAGCATTACTGCCTGAGCTCCACCTCCTGTCAGATCAGCAGCAGCATTAGATTCTCATAGGCATGCAAACCCTATTGTGAACTGTGCATGTGAGGGATCTAGGTTGCATGCTCCTTTTGAGACTCTAATAAGGCCTGATGATCTGAGGTGGAACAGTTTTACCCCAAAACCACCACCCTTCTTGATCTGTGAAAAAGCTGTCTCCCAGGAAACCGGTCCCTGGTGCCAAAAAAGATTGGGGGCCACTGTATCATGCCATATAATTCAGCTTTTATATGACTCATATTTGTTTATTCAACTGTCATTGTCCTAATTCTTATCTGCATACTGCCTGAAGTAGTTAATCTTTGGGTCTACAATAGCTGCCTTCTTGGCAATTCTGCCAACATATTCCTCGAATAATCCTATATTCACCAGCCTCCAGTGGAAGACATCAAGGCTCTGAACAGAGCTCCAAAGGAAATGTCTGCATTCTAGGAAGGGCATACTTCAAGAGGGGCTACTTTTCCTAATTTGCACGAAAGCCCCCAGAGGGCTAATGATGTCTCTGGGAGAAACAGAACTCTGGCAGGTTATTTAGATACATTATCCCTTTTTTTTTGAGCATGGAGTTTTGGGAGGGCCATTCTCTCCCCAACCCTTTGCCACTTTTAACTATTAAAAGATTGTAAACATTCCAGGCCAGGCACAGTGACTCATGCCTGTAATCCCAGCACTTTGGGAGACTGAGGCAGGAGGATCACCTGAGGCCAGGAGTTTGAGACCAGCCTGGCCAACATGGCCAGTTCTCTACTAAAAATACAAAAAATTAGCCAGGCGTGGTGGCAGGTGCCTGTGATCTCAGCAACTCGGAAGCCTGAGGCAGGAGAATAGCTTGAACCGGGAGGCAGAGGTATATATATGTACATATATTTACTTATATTAGTACTTATATATGTACTAGTATATATATAAAATAAGCACTCCAAACAGTTTTGAAAAACTTCAGTAATTCTACTTATTCTTATGTATTCTATAGTTCCTGTTCATATATAATTTATAAATCATATCAGAATGTGCTCTCAATTTTCTATGCTACCTTTTTTGCTGAAACTTATGCCATAAACACTTCACATTTCTAGTGGTTTCTGTTTTCATAAGAATTGTGATAGTGCATAACTTCCTCTGAGGAAATGAATGACAACTCGTTTAATTATTCCTGTATTCCTGGACTTTTGATGTTGCTTGTGGTGTTTTGCCTTCATAGATAGCACATCCATGAGCATCTCTGTGTCCACAGCTGCACTTCTTTTGTACAGTTGGCCCTTGAACGACACAGATTTGAACTGCACATGTCCACTTATTTGTGAATTTTCTTCAGTTTCCAGCACCCTAGACAGCAAAACCAATCCCTCCTGTTCCTCTTCCTCCTCAGCCTACTTAATCTGAAGAAGACAGGGATGAAAAGTTTTATGATGATCCACTTCTACTTAATGAATAGTAAATATATTTTCTCAACAGCACTTACTTACTAGCTTACTGTATTGTAAGGATAAAGTATATACTACTCATAGCATATAAAATATGTACTAATTAACTGTTTATATTATTGGTAAGGCTTCCAATCAACAGTGTGCTATTAGTAGTTAAGTTTTTGAGGAGTCAAGAGTTATACATAGGGGAGCTGGCGAAGATGGTGGACTAGAAGCAGCTACTGTGCCCTGCTCTCATGGAGAGAAATAGAAGGGGCAAATCAATACAACACCTTCATGAAGCACTCCTGTACATGCATTGGGGTTCATCAAGAAAACAACTTGACCTATGGAGAATGGAGAAGAGTAAGGCAGGACAATCGCGCACCCAGGAGTGATGTGGAGCCAGGGGAATCTCCCCTGCCCAGGGAAGCAGTGATTGAGTGAGCAACCCCAGGGACCCAGGCTTCTCCCATGGATCTTTTCAATCCTCAGGTCACTCCACCAGGGCCTTCAGTCTGATACAGTGCTATGTAGGGGCTTGTCAGATAAACTACTCAGGCACACTCAAAGCTCCAGGGGCTTTAGATACCCACGCTTCACAGCAAAAGCAGCTGCAACTCTGGCAAAGCGGGAGGTTAGACCTCTACATATATCCCTAGGAAAGGGGCTGAATCCAGGGTGCTGAGCAGTGATGGTGTGCAGGCCCTGCTTCCACAGATCCTGCTTCCACAGCACCTCACATGATAAGACCCACTGGCTTGGAACTCCAGCCAGCCACAAGTAACAATGTTACACCTCCCTGAGAGGGAACATCCAGAGGGAGGGGTGGCCCACCATCTTTGCTGTTTCACAGTTTTAACCATTGATACCTTTGGGCTCCAGGGAATCCGAGGTGATTAGGGACTGGAGCAGTCCCCCAGCACAGTGCAGCAGCTCTATCAAGAGGCTGCCAGACTGCTCTTTCACACAGGTACCAGATCTTGTTTCTCTTCACCAGGAAAAATCTCCCAACCAAGGTTTACAACCACCCTGCCAGTGTTTCCCAGCTGTATTAGTCCATTCTCATGCGCTATAAAGAATTTCCTGAGACTGGGTAGTTTATAAAGGAAAGAGGTTTAACTGACTCACAGTTCTGCAGGGATGGGGAAACCTCAGGAAACTTACAATCATGGCAGAAAGGGAAGCAAACATGTCCTTCTTCACATGGTGGCAGGAAGGAGTAGTGCCGAGCAAAAGGAGAAAAGCCCTTTATAAAACCATCAGATCTCACGAGAACTCCTCACTATCACAAGAACAGCATAGAGGTACTCACCCCCATGATTCAATTATGTCCTGCCAGGTCCCTCTCATGACACATGGGGTTTAGGAGAACTATAATTCAAGATGAGATTTGGGTGAGGACACAGCCAAACCATATCATTCCCCCACCGGCCCCTCCCAAATCTCATGTCTTTACATTTCAAATCATAATCACGCCTTTCCAACAGTCCCTCACATTCTTAGCTCATTCCAGCATTAACCAAAAAGTCCAAGTCCAAAGTCTCATCTGAGATGAAGCAAGTTCCTTCTGTCTATGAGCCTGTAAAATCAAAAGCAAGTTAGTTACTTCCTAGATAAAGTGGGGGTACAGGCATTGGATAAATATACCCTTTCCAAATGGGAGAAATTGGCCAAAATGAAGGGACTACAGGCCCCATGCAAGTCTGAAATCCAGCGGGGCAGTCAAATCTTAAAGCTTCAAAATGGTCTCCTTTGACTCCATGTCTCACATCCAGGTCATGCTGATGCAAGAGGTGGGCTCCCACAGCCTTGGCAGCTCTTCCCCTATAGCTTTGCAGGATTCAGCCCACTCCCAGCTGCTTTCATGGGCTGGCATTGAGTATCTGCACCTTTTCCAGGTGCATGGTGCAAGCTGTTGGCAGATCTACCATTCTGGGGTCTGGAGGACAGTGGCCTTCTTCTCACAGCTCCACTAGGCAGTGCCCCAGTGGAGACTATGTGTGGTGACTCCAACCCCACATTTCCCTTCCACACTTGACCCATGGAGAATGGAGAAGAGTAAGGCAGGACAATTGCCCTAGCAGAGGTTCTCCATGTGGGCTCCAACCCTGCAGCAAACTTCTGCATGGACATCCAGGCATTTCCATACATACTCTGAAATCTAGGTGATGTTCCCGAACCTCAATTCTTGACTTCTGTGCACCTGAAGGCACAACACCATGTGGAAGCTGCATCAGCTTGGGGCTTGAATCTCTCCCCAGAAAATGGGTTTTTCTTTTCTATTGCATCATCAGGCTGCACATTTTCCAAACTTTTATGCTCTGCTTCATGTTTTGGGTTTTTTTTTTTGGCAGAGTCTCATCCTGTCACCACCCAGGCTTGAGTGCAGTGGTGTGATCTCATTGCAACCTCCACCTCCCAGGTTCAATCAATTCTTGTGCCTCAGCCTCCCAAGTAGCAGGGATTACAGGCATGTGCCACCATGCCTGGCTAATTTTTGTATTTTTCATAGAGACTGAGTTTTGCCATGTTGACCAGGCTGGTCTCGAACTCCTGACCTCAAGTGATCCGCCCGCCTTGGCCTCCCAAGGTGCTGGGATTACAGGCATGAGCCACTGCACACAGCCACCCTGCTTCATCTTGAATGCTTTGCTGCTTAGAAATTTCCTCGCCAGTTACCCTAAACAATTTATCTCAAGTTCAAAGTTCCACACATCTCTAGGGCAGAGACAAAATGTCACCAGTCTCTTTGCTAAATCATAACAAGAGTCACCTTTGCTCCAGTTCCCAACAAGTTCCTCATCTCCATCTCAGGCCACTTCAGCCTGGACTTTATTGTCCATATCACTGTCAGCATTTTGGTCAAAGCCATTCAACAAGTCTCCAGGAAGCTGTAAACTTTCCTACATCTTCCTGTCTTATGAGCCCTCCAAGTCTGTAGGAAGTTCCAAGCTTTCCCACATTTTTCTATCTTCTTCTGAGCCCTCCAAACTGTTCCAACCTCTGTCTGTTACCCAGTTACAAAGTTGCTTCCACATTTTCGAGTATCTTTATAGCAGCACCCCACTCTCTGTGGTACTAATTTACTATATTAGTCTGTTGTCACACTGTTATAAAGAACTCCCCAAGATTGAGTAGTTTATAAAGAAAAGAGGTTTAATTGACTAATAGTTCTGCAGGTATGGGGAAACCTCAGAAAACTTACAATCATGGCAGAAGGGGAAGCAAACATGTCCTTCTTCCCATGGTGGCAGGAAGGAGAAGTGTCAAGCAAAAGAGGGAAAAGCCTCTTATAAAACTATCAGATCTCATAAGAACTCCCTCACTATTATGAGAGTAGCATGGAGGTAATTGCCCCTATGATTCAATTACCTCTCACTGGGTCCCTCTCATGACATGTGGGGATAATGGGAACTACCATACAAGATGAGACTTGGGTAGGGACACAGCCAAACCATATCACCAGCTAACAACAGTTCCAAACCTCCCTGGGATGGAGCTCCCAGAGGGGAGGGGTGGACCACCATCTTTGCTGTTTTGAAGGCTTAGCCATTATTGCCTTTGGGATTTGGAGAGTCTGAGGTAACTTGGGGTTGGAGCAGACCCCCAGCATAGCACAGCTGCTCTGCAGAAAAGTGTACAGACTGCTTTTTAATGCAGGTCCCGATCCTGCTTTTCCTCACTGGGTGGGACCTTCTAAGCGGGGTCCCCAGCCACCCCCACCAGTGTGTTTGATGTGGCAACAGGGCTGTACCTTCCTGGGATGGAGGAGCAGGCTGCCATCTTGCTGTTTTGTAGCCTTCACCACTGATATCTTCAGGTATGGGAAAATTTGAGGTAACTAGGAACTGGAATGAACCCCCAGCATACTGCAGCAGTACTATGGAACAGTGGCCAGACTGTTTGTTATGTGGGTCCCTGGTCCCATATCTCCTCACTGGGCAGGTCCTCCTGGCCTGGGTCTCCAGCAACCCCCCTGCTGCAACAATTGAGCCTGTAGTAGCTCTGTGACTGCCTGGGACAGAGCTCCCAGTGGGAGGGGCAGGTTGCTGTCTTTGCAGTCTCTAGGCTCCAGAGAATCCATGGGACCAAGGGCTGGTCCAGACCCCTAGCACAGAGCACCCACCTCACAGAAAAGTGGCCAGACTTTTCTCTATGCAGGTCCCAGTCCTCAATTCTCCTCACTGGGCAGGATCACCTGACGTGGAACTCCAGCTCAACCATCCTGCCCGTCCTACCACTTCAATCAGAAGCAGCCCAGCGGTTAAAAGTACACTCACAGGTAGAGATGAGGAAGAACCAATACAAAAATGGCAACTCAAATGGCTAGAGTGTGTTATGTCCTTGAAACAGCCAGTCTAGTCCTTCAGCAAGGGTTCTTAACCAGGCTGTGTTGGTTGAAATGATAGAAATAGAATTTGGAATATGGATAGGAATGACGATCACTGAGATTCAGGAGAATGGCAAAACACATTCCAAGAAAATAAAGAATCACAACAAAATGATACAGATGTTGACAGATGAAGTGGCCAGTATAAAAAATATCCTAACTGATCTAATAGAGCTGAAAAAACACATAAGATTTCACAATGCAAATGCAAGTATTAACAGCAGAATAGAACAAGCTAAGGAAAGAATCTCAGATTTTGAAGACTGGTTCTCAAATAAGACAGACAAAAATTAAAAAGAATGAAAAGAAACAAAACCTTTGAGAAATATGGGATTGTAAAGAGGCCAACTTTATAAATCAATGGCATCACTTGAGAGAAAAGGGGAGAAAGCAAATGAGTTGGAAAAGATATTTTGGGATATGGTCCGTGAAAATTTCCACAACCTTGCTAGAAATGTCAACAGTCAAATTCAGGAAATACTGAGAACCACTGCAAGATTCTACATAAGAAGATTATCACCAAGACACATAATCATCCAATTTTCCAAGGCTGAAATAAAAGAAAGAATGTTAAAGGCAGCTAGAGAGAAAGGGCAGGTTACCTACAAAGGGAATCCCATTAGACTAACAGCAGATGTCTCAGCAGAAATTCTCCAAGCCAGAAGAGATTGGGGTCCAATATTCAACATTCTTAAAGAAAAAATACCTTCAACCAATTATTTCATATCTAGCCAAACTAAGCTTCCTAAGTGAAGGAGAAATAAGATTATTTCAGATAAGAAAATGCTGAGGGAATTCATTACCACCAGACTTGCCTTATAAGAGATCTTGAAAGGAGTGCTAAATATAGAAAGGACTGTTATGAGCCAATACAAAAACACACTGAAGTACACAGACCAGTGACAATATAAAGCAACCACACAAACAAGCCAGCATAATACCCAGCTAAAAATGTAATTACAGGGTCAAATCAATACATATCAATACTAACATTGAATGTAATGTGCTAAATGCCCCATTTGAAAGGGACAGAGTGGCAAGCTGGATAAAAAAGAAAGACCCAATAGTATGCTGTCTTCAAGAGACCCATCTCACATGCAGTGACACCCATAGGCTCAAAATAAAAGGGTAGAGGAAAATCTGCCAAGCAAATGGAAATCAGAAAAAAAGCAGGGGTTGTAATCCTAATTTCAGACAAGCAGACTTTAAGCCAACAATGATTTAAAAAAGACAAAGAAAGGCATTACATAATGGTAAAAGGCTCAATTTAACAAGAAGACCTGACTATTCTAAATATACATGCACTCAACACAGGAGCACCAGATTCATAAAGCAAGTTCTTAGAGACCTACAAAGAGACTGAGACTCCCACACAGTAATAGTGGGAGACTTTAACACTCCACTGACAGTATTAGACAGATCATCAAGGCAGAAAATTAACAAAGATATTCAGTACCTGAACTCAACATTTGCTAAATGGATCTAATAGACCTCTACAGAACTCTTCACCCCAAAACAGCAGAATATACCTCCTTCTCATTGCTATATGTCACATACTACAAAATCAACCACACAATTGAACATAAAACAATCCTCAGCAAATGCAAAAGAGCTGATATCATACCAAACACACCCTTGGACCACAATGCAATAAAAATAGAAATCAAGACTGAAAAAATTTCTCAAAATCATGTAATTACAAGGAAATTAAACAGTCTGCTCCTTAATGACTTTTGGGTAAATAATGAAATTAAGGCAGAAATCAAGAAGTTCTTTGAAACTAATAAGAACAAAGATACAACATACCAGAATCTCTGGGACACAGCTAAGGCAATGGTAAAAGAGAAATTTATAGCACTAAATGCCCACATCAAAAAGTTAGAAAGATCTGAATTTAACAACCTAACATCACAACTGAAAGAACTAGAGGAGCAAGAGCAAACCAACCCCGATCTAGCAGAAGACAAGAAGTAACCAAAATCAGAGCTGAATTGAAGGATAGTGAGACATGAAAACCTTTCAAAAGATTGATAAATCTAGAAATTGATTTTTTGAAAAAATTGATGATTGGTAGGTCACTAGCTAGATTAATAAAGAAGAAAATAGAGAAGATCCAAATAAACACAATCAGAAATGACAAAGAGGATGTTACCACTGACCACACAAAATACAAATAACCATCAGAGACTACTATGAAGACCCCTATGCACACAAACTAGAAAATTTGGAAATGACAAATACATTTGGATACATACACCCTCCCAAGATGGAACCAGAAATAAATTGATTCCCTGAACAGATCAATAATGAGCTTCAAAATTGAATCAGTAATAAATAGCCTAACAATAAAAAAAAAGTCCCAGGACCAGATGGATTCAGAGCCTAATTCGACCAGATATACAAAGAAAGCTGGTACCATTCCTACTAAAACTACTTTTAATAGTTGAGGAGGATGGACTCCTCCCCAACTCACTCTGTGAGGCCAGCATCACCCTGATACCAAAACGTGGCAGAGACACAACAAAAAATGAAAACTTCAGGCCAGCATCCTTGATGAACATCAATGCAAAAATCCTCAACAAAATACTTGCACACCAAATCCAGCAGTGCATCAAAAAGCTAATCCACCATGACCAACTAGGCTTCATCCCTGGGATGCAAGGTTGGTTCAACATATGAAAATCAATAAATGTGATTCATCACATAAACAGAACCAAACACAAAAATCACATAATTATCTCAATAGATACAGAAAAAGCTTTCAATGAAATTCAACATTTCTTAATGTTAAAAACTCTTAATAAACTAGGACCTAAAGGAACATACCTTAAAATAATTAGAGCCATCTATGACAAACCCACAGCCAACATCATAAATAATGGTCAAAAGCTGGAAGCATTCCCCTTGAAACCAGCACAAAGCAAGAATGCCCTCTCTCGTCATTCCTGTTCAACAGAGTATTGGAAGTTCTTGCCAGAGCAATCAGGCAAGGGAAAGAAATAAACAGTCAAATAGGAAGAAAGGAAGTCAAACTACCCCTGTTTGCATATGACATGATTCTATATCTAGAAAAACCCCATAGTTTTGTCTCAAAAGCTCCTTCAGCTGATAAACAACTTCAGCAAAGTTGCAGGATACAAAATCAACATACAAAAATTACTAGCATTCCTATACACCGATAATAGCCAAACCAAAAGCCAAATCAGAAAGGCAATCCCATTCACAATTGCCATAAAAAGAACAAAATAGCCAGGCATGGTGGCTCACGCTTGTAATCCCAGCACTTTGGGAGGCCAAGGCGGGCGGATCACGAGGTCAGGAGATTGAGATGACGGTGAAACCCTGTCTCTACTAAAAATACAAAAAAGTTAGCCGGGCGTGGTGGCGGGCGCCTGTAGTCCCAGCTACTCGGAGAGGCTGAGGCAGGAGAATGGCATGAACCCGGGAGGCGGAGCTTGCAGTGAGCCAAGATTGCGCCACTGCACTCCAGCCTGGGCGACAAAGCGAGACTCCGTCTCAAAAAAAAAAAAAAAAAGAACAAAATACCTAGGAATACAGCTAACCAGGGAGGTGAAAGATCTCAACAATGAGGATCACAAAACACTTCTCAAAGAAATCAGAGATGACTTAAATGGAAAAACATTTCATGCTCATGGATAGGAAGAATCAATATCATAAAAATGGCCATACTGTCCAAAGCATTTTACAGATTCAATGCTTTTCCTATCAAACTACCAGTGACATTCTTCACAAAACTAGAAAAAACTATTTTAAAATTCATATGGAACCACAAAACACCCAAATAGCCAAGGTAGTCCTAAGCAAACAGAACAAAGCTGGAGGCATCATGTTACCTGACTTCAAACTATATTACAGGGCTATGGTAGCCAAAATGGTATGGTACTGGTACAAAAACAGACACATAGACCAATGGTACAGAATAGAGAGCCCAGAAACAAGGCCACACACCTACAACCATCTGATCTTTGACAAAGCTGACAAAAACAAGCTATTGGGAAAGGACTCCCTATTCAATAAATGGTGCTGAGATAACTACTTAACCATATGCAGAAGATTAAAGCTGGACCCCTTCCTTACAAAATAAGGAGCTGGACCCCTTATACAAAAATCAACTCAAGATGGATTAAAGCCTTAAATGTAAAACTATAAAAACCCTGGAAGACAACCTAGGCGATTCCATTCTAGACATCAGAACTGGCAAAGAGTTCATGAGGAAGACACCAAAAGCAATTGCAACAAAAGCAAAAATTGACAAATGGGATATAATTAAATTTAAGAGCTTCTGCACAGCAAAAGAGAGACTATCAGCGAGTAAACAGACCACCTACAGAATGGGAGAAAATATTTGCAAACTATGCATGTGACAAAGGTCCAATATCTAGCATCTATAAGGAACTTAAACAAATTTACAAGAGAAAAACAAACAACCCCATTAAAAAGTGGGCAAAGGACATGAACAGATGCTTTTCAAAAGAAGACATACATGCATCTAACAAATATATGAAACAAAGCTTAATCACTGATCATTAGAGAAATACAAATCAAAACCACAGTGAGATACTATCCCATACCAGTCAGAATGGCTATTATTAAAAAGTTAAAAAAATAACAGATGCTGGTGAGGTTGCAGAGAAAAGGGAACACTTATACACTGTTGGTGGGAGTGCAAATTAGTTCAACCATTGTGAAAAGCAGTGTAGTGATTCCTCGAGGAGCTAAAAACAGAACTACTGTTTGACCCAGCAATCCCATTACTGGGTATATACCCAAAGGAATAGAAATCATTCTATCATAAAGACAAATACAAGTTTATGTCTATTGCAGCACTATTCGCAATAGCAAAGACATGGAATCAACTTAAATGCCCATCAGTGGTAGACTGAATAAAGAAAATGTGGTACATATGCACTATGGAATACTATGCATCCATAAAAAAGAACAAGATCATGTCCTCTGCAGGAACATGAATGGACCTGGAGGCCATCATCCTTAGCAAACTAACCCAGGAACAGAGAACCAAATACTGCATAGTCCTACTTATAAGTGGAGCTAAATGATAACACATGGACACAAAGAGAGGAACAACAGACACTGGGGCCTACGAGGGGGTGAAGGGTAGAAGGGAGAGGAGCAGGAAAAATAACTAACTAATAATAACTTTTAGTTATTATTATAACTAATAAAATAACCAGGTGTAATAACTAGGCTTACACCTGGTTGATGAAATAATCTGTACAACAAACCCCTATGATTTGAGTTTACCTATATAACAAACCTGTACGTGTACCCCTGAACCTAAAATAAAAGTTAAGAAAAAGTTATACTTGGTTTGGTGACAGTTACTCTTCCAAGGAAAAAAAAAGTTACATGTAGATCTTCAACTGTGTGGGGGTTATCAACCCCGTATTCAATTGTATTTGAATAAATTCCCAGGAGTGGGATACAGTGGTTACAGCTATACAATATAGCCTTTGATATGTGTTACCGTATTGATTTCTTAAAGGATTGTAAGATTTACATCCTGTGGATTCTCTGTGGTTTAATAATTCAAAAGCCAAGGCAGGAATGATAGTCAGAATTTATTAACTAGGTGGGGCTTCGACCCATCTAAACCCAGGCCAGCTAGTCAGCCTGCCTGGGTGCACTGCCTGAATATCGTTGTGACTTAGCAAACTTTCAGTAGCCTCTAAGGCTCCCTTTCCCTCTTATTTTCTGTTCTTTCGATCTGCTTTCTTTTTACCTCTAGCTCTCTTCTGCCACTTTAGCAAGATAGTAATAGTAAAGCAATAGCTGACATTTTATTGAGTATTTACTCTGCCTTCATATAAATTAGCCCACTTAACTCTTCCAACAACCCTATCAGGTGGCTTAGTCCCATTTTCTAGCCATGAGCACCAAGGCTTGGAAGGCTAAGACAATTGCCCAGGCACACAGAGATGAACCTTGACAGAGCTGAGATTCAAATCCAGGCTGTCTGGCTCCACAGGTTTTAGCTAGAAGGCTTCCCAAACTGTGGGGTGTTTGGGTGCTGGGGGGTGCTACCACAGGTAGCACCAGAGAGGGAGAGAGGCTAGAAGCCTAAAGGGGCTGAAGATGTGGTGTTTCAGTTTCCTTTTTGCTCTTTTGTTTCCTGCATTATTAAACTTTTTGATTAGCTTCTCCCAGTGTCATATTTTTTTGCAGCTGTTAAACATTAGAAGACTTCAGAGGGGGATTTATTTAAAGCATAGTTATTAAAATGTCTATTTTGATTTAAGGATTTCTTCTGCTTTGTATTACTCACTTATCTCATATCTCTTTAATCTACAGTCATTTCTAATAAAGAACGTTCAGAACCTACCAGCCAATGCACTTTAAGTGATTCTTGCCAAGTCGCATTGAAGTATATTATCTCTTAGCTGAATTATCACTTAGCTGCATCTCTGTCTTTTTATTGTTTATAAACTCTGCAATGTGTCCATTCAGGTCCATTACAAAGTCATCTATGGATTTGGAGACTATACCTTGTTTATAGTATCCTATATTCTCCTGCCTGGAAGATGTCTCTGATTATTTTCCCCTTTAATGCTCAATTGGTTTTCAATTGAATTTTCACAAACTAGGCTGTAGATGTCGATCTTTGAAGTGGGGATGGATGATGGCTATTTTGGAGAATTTGAGGGTTGGAAGGTCTGTTTCTGGTTATAAACCCCATAGATCCTTGAAAGAAAATGATAGACCGGATGTTTTCCCCGGATGTGTTTCCTGGAAGTTTTCCTCAACAACCTTGGGCGTAAAGAGATAACTATTGGAAGTAAGGAATAGGTAGAGTGGGAAATGCCCTATCTTTGTTGAGTTCCTTCAAACCAGAGACTCGGGCAAGAAATTGAGTGAGGATAGCGGGAGAGAGTCAGGAGAGTGAAACAGGGAAGGAGGACAAGTCAACATGAGGGGGTGTGTCCAAGGTCACCGATGTAGGCTGGATCTTTGAGAAGTATATAGAATGCCTTCTAGAATCTTCCACCTGAAAGATAGGAGGTTGGAACATTTAGCCCTGTAGCTCCAGTCCCCTGTTGGGCAAGGGTTGTTCCTGGCATAAAAATGCCTCCAGCCTGTACTCTTGGGTGTGCCTGCCTGCAGGACAAGGAGGCTACTTTAGTGTTGGAGAGAGAGCCAGGTGAAGGTGAGCTCCTGGGAACTATCCATCTCAGTTGCATGGCTGACATCACAGGTGAGCCAGTGGCAAGTAACACAGTCAGGGGTTTCCTTGACACAGCCACAAAATGAGATGAAGGCTCTAAATTTCAAAATCTATCTACAGCCTGCCCACTTCTCCCATCTCCACCACTATCACTCTGGTCCAGGCACCTTCATCTCTCACCTAGATCAACTGGTCTCCCTGCTCCCTCACTTGCCTGCTTACATTCTTTCTGCCTTAATCACCTCTTAAAATACGAATCACTTCATATCATTCTTCTGCACAAAAATCCGCCAATAGCTTCCCATCATCCTAAAAATACATATAATACAAAATTCTTATCGAGCCCACAGTTCCTTCACCAGCTTCATTGCCTGTAACTCTTTTGCTTGTTCATTCTATTCCAGCCACACAGTCTTTCTTATCCTCAAACATGCCAAAAATGATCATCTCCTGTTTTTCCCCTTCAGCTGGGGTATAATGTCCCTCCAATTTCACTTGGCTTGCTGCTGCCTCTACTTCCTCAGTGAAGACTTCCCTGACAACTCTTCCTAAATTAGCAATCCCTTCCTCTCTAACTACCCTTATCCAGATTTATTTTTCTTTATAGCACTTTTTATCATAGGTCATGAGCTTGTATATTTATTACTTTGTTTATTCATTTATTCCACTAGAATAAAATTCCATGAAAATAGCAGTTCACTATTTTATCTCCATCACCAAGAATAGTCCCTGGTGGCTGGGCACGGTGACTTGTGCCTATAATCGTAGCACTTTGGGAGGCTGAGGCGGGTGGATCACTTGAGGTCAGGAGTTCAAAACCAGCCTAGCCAACATGGTGAAACCCTGTCTCTACTAAAAAAAAAAAAAAAAAATTAGCTGAGTGTGGTAGCATGCGCCTGTAATCCCAGCTACTTGGGAGGCTGAGGCAGGAGAATTGCTTGAACCAGGGAGGTGGAGGTTGCAGTGATCCGAGATCACGCCATTGCACTCCACCAACCTGGGTGACAGAGCGAGACTCCATCTCAAAAAAAAAAAAAAAAAAATAGTCCCTGGTACATCATAGATTCTCAATAAATATTTGTTTAACGAAATGAATAAAAGAGTGATTCAGAAAGCATGATGCTTCTTCATTCAAATTCTCTCCTGAAATTCTCCCATTAATGTGATCACCTGGGTCACCCAAGGAGCATTACTTCTGTGTATAATTAATCATTTATGTCAATGCAATGATACCACCATTGGAGCTGGTAGCCTGAGGTAGGTAGGAAGTAGGTGGTACCTGCAGGGGCACCAGGGAGGCATGGGCCTGGGGCTACTTCAAACACTTACAAATCTATTGCCAGTTTGGCATCAGCCATGCTGGATGGGTGGGTGAGAGCCAGGGTTAGTACTGGCAAATTCTATGCTTCTTGCCTCTTTTCTAACTCTTTCCTTTCTCCCACCTGCTCAGGAAATGAGAGGGAGGGAGAAGCTACACCATCTGGGGCTGTGGGAAGGTCTGGCAGAGAGAAGGAACTTGACAGTGACAGTACTTGGGAGGCTCGACTTCTTCTTGCTGTATCCAAGGACTGACTGAAACAACACAGGCAAGGGCCATTTATGGAAGTATGCACAGCATTGCAAGAATGTGCTTTTGGGAATTTTGACAGAAATCTGCATTTTGAAGGAGACATGATATTCATGTTAGGAAACAAATTCTCTCTCTGTGCCCCTTTTTTCTTTAACCCTACACCAGGTGCCCTTTTGCCAACACCAGGGAGATTCAGTATTTCCCTGAGGAGTGCCCCAATATCCTAATTCCTCCACATTTTTCTCTTTAAAACTTACCTGTGCCCAGGCAGCGGATCACATGGTCAAGAGATCGAGACCATCCTGGCCAACATGGTGAAACCCTGTCTCTACTAAAAATACAAAAATTAACTGGGTATGGTGGTGGGCACCTGTAATCCCAGCTACTTGGGAGGCTGAGGCAGGAGAATTCCTTGAACCTGGGAGGCAGAGGTTGCAGTGAGCCGAGATTGTGCCACTGCACTCCAGCCTGGCAACAGAGCAAGACTCCATCTCAAAAAAACAAACAAACAAACAAACAAAAAAACCCCACAAAACTTACCTGTGCCCTTTAAGGCTCTGTTGATGTTTCAATGGGAAAAGGCCAGGCCCTATTCTCCTACTCAAGTAACAATATAACAAGGACATTCTAGAAACAACACTCCCAACTACCTTTCCTAAGTCAAATAAATGATTCTAAATATGGACATCCAGGTCAGTGAGGAGAAAGGATGGGCCACTGGAGAAGGAAATTTGGAGCTTGCAAAACTTCATGATGTTGACGCTTGTCTTTTTTGTGGACAGGCTCTGGGTCCTGACTCCCAGGGTTGAAATCCTGGTTCTGCCATTTGATTAGTTGTGAGACATTGGGGATTTGTTAACCTGCTTGTGCCTCAATTTTGTGCCTGTGCCTCTCTGGTGCCCCTGCAGATACCACCTACTTCCTACTCACCTCAGACTACCAGCTCCAATAATAGGGGGTCTCATTGCATTCTCATCACATTGACATAAATGATTAATTATACACAGAAGTAATGCTCCTCTGGGTTACCCAGGTGATCATGGTTAATGGGAGCATTTCAGGAGAGAATTTGAAGGAAGAGACATCATGCTGCCTGAACCACTCATTTATTCATTTCACTAAACAAATATTTATTGAGAACCTGTAATGTCCCAGGAACTATTCTTGATGGTGGAGATAAAATAGTGAACTGCTATTTGCAGTTCACTGTTTTGAAATTTTATTTTGAAATTTTATTCTAGAGGAAAAAATGAACAAAATTTTCTGTAAAATGGGGATAATAACTGGACCGTCCTCATAGAGTTGGTGCGAGTGTTAAATGAGAGTAACTGAACTTGTCTTGTGGGGTTGGCATGAGTATCAAATGAGTTAATGTGTATGAAGTGCTTAGAACAATGCCTATGGCACAGTAAGCTTCCAAAATGATGACAATGGTGAGTCCATGAACCCACAAAGGGAACTCACAGAGAGTCACAATTCCTACCATTGACCTTGCCTTTGTAAAAATGTTTTACCCAGTTTCCTGCCTATGACACTGCCTTCAAACTGTTTTTGGTGTGGAGAATCAAAATCTATTACTTTCCCAAAACCTCCTGTGACTCTACTTATTGTTGACGAGAGAATGAAGTTCCTTGGTGGGGCACTCAAGACCCTCTCCAATTTGTCCTCAGCTATGGATTGATGATTTTTATGGTTACAAGTGACAGAAAGCAATTTGGACTGGCTAAACATTGAGAGGATGTGTTGTCTCTTCCATCATGGCAACATCTAAGTGTATAAATGTGCTGGTCTCTCTCGGTGGCGAGCAGTCTCCTCAGAGAGACTCAGAAATTCCAGGCTTACGTTATCCTCACAGCTAGTGATCTCATGGAAAGCGATTGATTCTTTCCTAAAATTCCAACAAAATTCTTGGGATTTAGTCTTGGCACATTGGTTGACTTGAGTTCTGTGCTCAGCTCTAAACAAATCATTCCATCCAAGAAGATGAAGGTGGTGATTGGTCAAGTCATGATCACAGACCCCACTCTGAATCCAGCAGTGGGGTCAACTCTACTTTTCAGATACTAAGAATAGATGGGCTTCCCTAGGGGAAAAGAGTTACTATGACAAAGAGAATAGAGAGTGAATACTGAGTAAGCAAAAGTAACAGATGTCCACCACAACCTAGCCTTCCTGCATTACTTGTTCTTTGAACACATGCTGCAATTTTCTATTTCCTGCCCTTGTACATGATGTTTTCCTTTGCTTAAAATATCTATCTGACACCTCCACCTATCAAATGTTCAAAGTCCATTTTAAACAATACTCCCTTTATGTAACCTATTTTTAGACAATCATAAATTATTACCTTTATTACAACCCTTATCATCATCCAACTTGTATTATACTACATTGTGTATGTCCCTTTCTTCTCTTATTGGATTGTAAACTCCTTAAGGGAGATAATCATGGCTCATGCAGCATTGTACACTTGCACATTATTTGGAGATCAGTGAATATCCTCCACCATGTGAAAAGCTTTGAGTCGGCTGTAAGGTATCATAATAAAGTTAGTTGTGGTTATCATCATTATTTTCTAGTACCATGTCTTCCACAATGCAATTTTTAAATAAATATTTGAGTGGTTTCCCAGAATATCTAAGTATAATCAGAAGTGATTTTGAGCAGTCTCCATATTCACTCTACCTCTTTCTAAACCCAAGATTAACATTATTCAGGTGCAGAAATGTGCCTTCTTTCAAGATGCTCCAGGCATCTGGGCCAAGCAAACAGAGCTGTGAGTTTATTTTTTGTCTGCATTTAGATTAGGCTCTTTGGCATTGCTTTAGTTTTATTCCTTAGCAACCTTTTACATTTTAATAATCTCTTATATCTTATCGACCTAAATCAAAGGCAGAGCTTCAAGTTTTTAGAGTCTTTCTAAGGCCAGTGAGTACGTATTTACTTGCCCCTGGATGGTTTGACAGCCTCTAGTAAGCATACCTGGTACTAGCCAGCACTGGTCCCCCAGTGCTAACCAGGCCTGTGAGCTTGGCTAGACCCTGGTGGCTTTGTCTTCCCTCATTTATCTATTCAGAGACTGTAGTCCATTCACCAACCTTGCAAACGAGTGTCACTGCAGACAGAAAGGTTGGCCTCTGGCAAAGCTTGATGTGGGCTACCACTCTTCCCCGTCTTCCATTTTCCTCCATTTTATATACTTCCTTCCTTTCCCAAGGGATGCACACAGTATACTACCTCTGGCTGCCTGGGGCTTCATCCTGGGAATCCCATCTGGATCTACATTTTCTTCCCTCTCTTTGTTTCCTCCTCTTCTGTTCATAACAATGCCACTTGGTGACCCTTTGGGGTCAATCATCTTTTATTAGATTAGTTATTAGTTATAATCAATGAGCTATAGTTATTCATGACTTGATGCATCAACCCTTCTGGATCACACATTTAATTCACACTTCTTAGCAGGATGGCTAGAAAGAATTCTCAGCTCAAAGAAAAGGCAACCGTGGAACGAGTCTCAGGCCACAGAGCAGCTGTGGGAAAGGCCTGGAGAAGACTGCGAGTTGGAGGAGGACAGGGTGAGGCATACTTTTAGCAGTGCTTTATGGTAAATAGAACACCCTTGAAAAGAGCAGGCAAAAAATATTGAGAGACTGAAGCAGAAGCAGAATATACCCATCAATACTCACACAGGAAACTCCTTGAAATCATGGGCTTCTAGCTCCTGGTAAGCTAATGGTACTGCCCCCATTTATATTTTAAGAGGTAGGAACCTGGGGTTTGTTGACAAAATTCAACAGGGGATAATACTTTTGGCCAATTTTGACTTTTCAGGATCTTTATTGCTGGTCTTTTTTTTTTTTTTTTTTTGAGACACGGTGCCTCTCTCTCTGTCACCCAGGCTGGAGTGCAGTGGTGCGAGCATAGGTCACTGGAGCCTCAATCTCCCAGGCTCAACCAATCCTCCTTCCTCAGCCTCCTGAGTAGCTAGGACTATAGGCATGCGCCACCATACTTGATTAATATTTTTACATTTTTTTGTAGAGACAAGGTCTTACTATGTTGCCCAGGCTGGTCTCGAATTCTTTGCTAGCCTTAATCACTACCACTTTAAACCATGTGCTTGTGTGCTTTGCATTTATCATCCCATCTGGTGCACATCAGCGCTGTGAGGAAGTCAGTGACAGAGATGACCCCATTTTGCAGATGAGAAGGCTGAGACTCAAAGGTTGGCTTATATTTCCCAAGGTTTCCTAACAAGCACATTGTAGAGTTAATATTCAAAGCAAAGTGTCCGACTCCCAAGCCTTTGCTATAATCTCATTCAATCCTGTCAAAACAGGCAACTGAAGCAGATCTCTCATAATGATTTACTGAAACACATTTTACATATTTAATGTAACTTTTTTTTTTTTTTTTTTTTTTTTTGAGACAGCTCTTCCTTTGTTCATTGTTGAGGATACTAAAATATGTAGCAAGTGCCCTGGGACTAGTATGATGAAGCGGTGAGCCCTGGCTGGGGAAATGAAAGTGTTTCACAGAGGTTGGTACATTTGAGCCTAGTGATAAAGGATGAGCAGGAGTTTGGTGGGCAAAAAAAGAAAAAGATGCTTTGTTTCTCTTTTAGACTCTACAAACATACCCAGTATAGGAAGGGGAGCATATGGGATACCAAATGGCGCTATTCTTGTGGTCTACCCAGTTTGATGTCCCTAGAAGGGGCTTGTGAGCTCTATGGTGGGGTGGGTTGTGGGGAGTAACAAATAGATCCACGGTGACACACACAGCAAGGAACAGAACGGGGAGCCTGGAATCTGCAAAGGGAGAATAAGAAACAATAATGGAGCTGTGGTTTTTTATCTAGACTTTGGGGAACAGAGATATGGGGAAATAGATTATGAGGAAGGTAATTTAGGTCAAAACAACAGTGGAGGAGGGCTAAACTAAAGCAAAGACACTTAGGCAGAAGTTTGAGGGAGATTGCCCTGGTCTATCGGTTTTAATGGGGAAAAAGCTCACTAGCTTGCACAAAGTGATATTAATCAGTAACAAATCCCCAAAGTCCAGATATCAAACCATAGGAGGACTGTTAGGTAAAAGGTGGTGTATGATATGATTTGAATGTATGTCCTTGCCCAAATCTCCTGTGGAATTGTAATCCCCAGTGTTGGAGGTTGGGCTTGGTGGGAGGTGTTTGGATCATGGGGGCAGATCCCTCATGAATGGCTTGGGCCATCCCTTTGGTGGTAAGTGAGCTCTCGCTTTTGAGTTCTCACAAGATTTGGTCATTTAACAGTGTGTAGCACCTCCCTGCCACTCTCTCTGTCTCTTGCTCCGTTCTTGCCATGTGATGTGTCTGTTCCTCCTCTGCCTTCTGCCCTGATTGGAAGCTTCCTCAGGCCTCCCCAGAAGGAGATGCCAACATGCTTTCTGTACAGCCTGCAGAACCATAAGCCAACTAAATCTCTTTTCTTATAAATTACCCAGTCTCAGGTATTTCTTTATAGCAATGCAAGAATGACCTAACACAGTATCGTAACTTAATTGAATTTGATACAGCTGTTAAGAACAACCGCTTGGGAACATAAAAACTGCCAACATTCAAATGGCACAGCACAACATTATATTCATACGCCAGGTAGGTATTTCACAGGAACTAGAATATATAAAATTGGAAGTGATTGTGTTGGTTGGGATAACTGTTTTTATTTTTCACAATTTAAAAGGAAGAGGTTATCTCAAAGTGATTTTTCTGAGGGCCTGTCAGTACACTGAGAGTAATAATAACCACCATTTGTTGAATGCAGCCTGTGTGTCAGACACTGTTCTGTTTCATGGATTATCTCATTCAGTCTTCATAGCAGCCACATCAGGTGAGTATGGTTATTGGGTGACGGTTGCTGAGGTCTCTTGCCCAAGATCCCACGGGTAGAATTAGGATGTAAACCCAGGAAGCTGGACGTCAGAGTTCATGCTTTTTACTACTGTGCTATATACTGCCTCACCTTAACCATATCAAAAAGTCATTTTGATATGAACAGTCTTACTAGGTTCAAAGTGGCCTAATGTCATTCTGAATTCTTCTCTAAGGGAACAATGTTGTAGAAGTGTCCCCTGAAGAAAGCATGGGGCCAGCGGGCATAACACAAGCCTGCGCCTGAGGAAAGCTAGATTCACCACGTAGTTTCACTATGGAATGGCCCAGCTAATTTGAGAAATTTCATGGAGCTCTTGCCTCCAAGAAATTGTTTAATCTCTCTGCATACTGCAGTAGCTCCTTTTACATGCAAACGCCATGTATCGAGTAATTCTTAACAAGATGGACGTTTCTGTGTTAGTTGAGGTAGAACAATCAATTACTGGCCATAGATTTAGAACCAAACAGAAAGCACGCACTTTAAAGAGTCCCTGGACAAACTCTGCTCAATATTGTTCCAAAAAGCTGTCTCAGGTGCACAAAGGCAAGCTCCGGCTGTATGCTCCAATGAAGTGTTACTAGATGCTTTAAGATGTGGTCATTTGTGACAAAAGCAGAATCTTATATTCTGTAACTCTTTACAGGAATCTAACAGCATTTTCATAGATATGATTTCAATTGGTCTTTGTTATGGGCTGAATTGTGTCCCCTGAAAGTTCAAATGTTGAAGTCCTAACCCCTAGCACCTCAGAATGTGTGTGGCCTTATTTAGAAATAGAGCCGTTGCAGACATATTTAGTGAAGATGAAGTCATACTGGAGTAGGGTGGGCCCCAAATCCAATAGAGCTGGTGTTCTTATTTAAAAAGGGAAATTTGGAGACAGACATGCAGGGAGAACGCCATGTGGAGATGAAGGCAGAGATCGGGTGGTGCAGCAGAAGTCAAGGAACACCAAAGGCTGCCAACAAGCCTCCCGGAGCTGGGGAAGAGGCTGGGAACAGATTCTCCCTCACAGCCCTCAGAGGGAACCGACCCTGATCTTGGACTTCCAGCCTCCAGAACTGTGAGAAAAATACATTCCTGTTGCTTAAGCCACTCGGTTTGTTGTGGCAGCCCTGGGAAATTAATGGAGTCTCCAAAAGCAGACTCTTGGGGTAGGAAAACTATTACTTTCTCTCTATTATATAAATCTAGTCAACACTTTGTAAGTTCATAAAAAGTTTAAAGCACTATGTAGGTATGAACTCAATACTCACAACTCTCCTATGGGGTAAATGATTTAATTCTTCTCTCCCTTTTGTAGACAGAAACCAAGGCACAGAGAAATTAAATAACCCACCCTGGGTGCCCCAGCTAAGAAGCACTGAGGCCAGGATTGCTCACAGATTTATAGCTAAGTGCTCTTTTCACGACGCCATGTTGCCTTCGTGAAAGACAAAAGCCTGGGAAAGCTATGCTCGTTGAAAGATGGAAACGAAATGACAAAGACATGAGGCTTGATAAGGAGGTGGAATTTGTGGGCAGGATGAGACGTGGGGATAGACGCTGGTGACGGGAAAATGAAACGTCTGGGGGCACTTTTTCCAAAATGTGTTTCATGGAAAACCCTTGCCCTGACATGCCGCATGAAAAAATGGTTCCGGACTTAAAGGGGAGAAACACTGCTGACTCTCTCTCCCACTCAGAGATTCACAGTGCCATTAGCATTTCAAAGACTCTGACAAGTATTGCAGAAAAGAGCGCATATTTAGCTTTGTTTTACCCAGCATTCCTCAAACTTACTTAACCATTCTTTTAAACCTATTTATCTTTAATGTTTCCAAACAAGTCGTGTGGATTAGAGAGAGGAGCTGGAGTAAGGAGACCCAGAGAAGCCTATAGACAGGTGTTAACATTCTAACGTTATTTAGGTTCTTCTTTCAGCCCCATTGTTTCTTTCTTTTTCAAAGCAAGACTCTTAAATATTCACTTATTTTTAAAAATTAACCATCAGACATACAAATAGCATATGGAGACTAATATCAGAAAAGCACTTATGTTATATCACCCAGCTTAAGAAATATAACATTATGGATACAGTTGAGGCCTCCTGCGGACCTTTCCCAATTACCTTCTCTTCTTTATAACCTGACCTCTTCCCTAGAGGTGATTTGCAGTATTATCCTGAATTTTTACTTTATCATCCTATGTATATCTTTATGCTTTTATTATACATGTATGTATTCTTAAGCAATATAGTGTGGTTTAATAGGGTCTTAAACTGTTATCATATTGCATATGCCTTCTGTAACTTGCTTTTTATCCAACATTATACTTGTGAGTGTTTTTCCTGTGTGGCTATGTTAGCTCTAGTTCATTCATTTTTACTGTAGTGTAATATTCCCCTGTATGACTATGCCAGTATTATTTATCCATACTATGTATAGACATTTAGGATGTTTACCATTTTTCTATTACAAATAACACTGCAATATATATTCTCATGCGTGGATTGAGAAAAATATGTAACACTTTCTCTAAGATATAGACATGGAATGGCTGGGTTATAGGGTATGTGCATATTCAACTTTCCTAGATTCCTAGATATTACCAAATTGTTCTCCAAAGTAGTTTTGCTAATTTCAGTTCCTACCCACTGTGTATGAGAGTTCCGGTGGCTCCACATTAATTCTTGATATTGCCAACCTGCATAATCCTTGGCAAATTAAAAGATGTGAAATTATGTTTTATTATGTTTTTGTTTTTTTTTTTTCCCGAGACGGGGTCTCACTCTGTTGCCCAGGCTGGAGTGCAGTGGTGTGATCTTGGCTCACTGCAGCCTCCACCTCCTGGGTTCAAGCGATTCTCCTGCCTCAGCCTCTGGAGTAGCTGGGATTACAGGTGACCTCCACCATGCCTGGCTAATTTTTGTATTTTTAGTAGAGACAGGGGTTTCACTATGTTAGCTAGGCTGGTCTGGAACTCCTGACCTCAAGTGATCCACCTGCCTCAGCCTCCCAACGTGCTGTGATTACAGGCCTGAGCCACCATGCAGGGCCTATTACGGTTTTAATTTGCATTTGCCCAATAACTAACTAATGAGATTGATCATTATATTATGTGCTTATTGGCCATTTAGGTTTCCTCTTCTGGGTACTTCCTCTTCCTTTGCACATTTATTTTTGTTTATTTTTTCTAGTAACTTTTCTCTCATTAACTTTTGAAAGTTCTTTGTTAGTTCTCAATACTACCTTTTCTCAATTACTTGCTTTATAAATATCTTCCTGAAGACTGGAGCTCTCTTTTCACTTTTTGGAAATTTTTTGCATAAAAGTTTTAAATTATAATTTAATTCAATTTATCTATGTTTTAATTATAGTTTACACCTTTTGTATCTTGTTTAAGAAATCTTTCCCCACAGTCAAGCTGTAGAGATACTCTAGTATATTGTCTTCTAAAAGTTTTAAAGTTTTGCCTTTTACATTTAGATCTTATAAACTTGAGATTAATTTTTGTGCATGATGTGAGGGAAGGAACCATTTCCCCCACCACCCCTCCAATATGGAGAGCCTCTTGTTATAGAACCATTTGTTAAATAGTCTACCATTTTCCCCACAGAGACTTTGCAACACTCTCTTTGTCATTATGATATTTTATTATCATACGAGTCTCTTTTGGGTCATAATACCATATCCTTATTCTAGTTATCTATTTCTATACCAATATCATACTGAATTAGTTACTATAGCTTTATAATAAGTTGATTTCTGGTATGGTTGGTTAATTGCACTGACAGATAAAATTAATGGCCCACTTGGATCTATGCCCTTAGCAATATAACTTTACAGCTCATACTATGAAGAAGTTGAGTCTCTTTCTCCATCCTTTGAATCAGGACTGAATTTGCTACAAAGAATGTGATGGAAATGACAGTGTGCCTGTTCCAGACATAGGCCTCAAGGCCCTACATGTTCCCACCTCTTTTGGAACTCTGCCTCCACTATGAGAATAAGCCCAGGTTAGTAGGCTGAAGTGTGCTGAAAGAACACATGAAGCAGGGTGGAGCCCATGCATGCTAAGACCATCCTAGACTGGCCAGTGCCCACCCAACCTACCAGCTGCTTATGTGAGTGACCAGAGTCAAAATAGCCACACTTGATTCAGAACACCATAACTGCAATACCAACTTATACTCATGACTGGGCACAGTGGCTCATGCCTGTAATCCCAGCACTTTGGGAGGCCAAGGTGGGCAGATCATGAGGTCAAGAGATTGAGACAATCCTGGCGAACATGGTGAAACCCCATCTCTACTAAAAATACAAAAATTAGCTGAGTGTAGTGGTGTGTGCCTGTAGTCCCAGCTACTTGGGAGGCTGAGGCAGGAGAATCACTTGAACTCAGGAGGTGGAGGTTGCAATGAGCCGAGATCGCGTCACTGTACTCAAGCCTGGCAACAGAGCGAGATTCCATCTAAAAAAAAAGAAAAAGAAAAAATAAGCCAAAATAAATGCTTATTGTGCTATGCTACTGGGGCTTTGTGGTTGTTTGTTCCACAGCATAATGATGTTAAAAGATGACAGAAATATAGGGCAAGTCCCATAACTTATTCTGTTATTCAAAACCATCATAGTTGATCATGGCCTGATGTGTTTCCACATATGCATTTTAGATTTTGTTTGTCAAATTCCATGGCCTGGTTTAACCCTTTTATACATAACTCAAGTCCTAGGATGCATTCTTTGCAGCATAGAACCCCTTCTAAGATTCCACCTTACATTATCCTCAAAGGTGAAGTTTACTAGACCATTTGTGGCTCCATTTTTGATAAGATGTTTATTTATTTGTATTTGCTTCATCATATTATAATATCATTATCATGAGATGAAGGTTCTGTTGCCAAGGCAACCAAAAGTGATACATGAGCTTTCAGCTTTATCTAAAACCTTAACTATCTTTGGCCGTATTCCATGTACTTTCTTGGCTCTCTTGCCTTCATTCCTGAAGTTGAAAGAATGGACTATCCTACAATTCTGTCAGCGTCTTATGTTATATGTCTGTTCCCACCTCTACACACATCAGCATGCTCATCAATCTCTAAATTTACTAACTTAACTCACTTCTTTTCTACTATTTATCCTTGAGGCGCCTCTCCTTCTGTACAATGCTGAACAACATTCATTCAACATACATATAATGATTACCTAACATGGGCCTGGGACTCAGGTTACAAAAGTAAATGAGACAGATGGAGCCTCCACCCTTCCATAAATAAGAAAAATAAGATGGTGTTAGCTAGAGCTGGGGAAGGGCACATCAGACAAAGAAAACAATATGTGATAAAACCCTGAGGTTTCTAGCAGGACAAGGAGTTTTAAAGGAGGCAATGTGGCTGAATATGAGTGTGTGAGAGTGAGAGGCACTTGAGATGCATCTGGAGAAGCAGGCAAGGGGAAAATCACAGTGGGCTTCGCAAAGTATCTGCACCATCTGTTGAGGAACTGAGTTGTAAAGGTCTGAAATGGGTAAGTCATCCAATAAAAGCTCATTTCTCTCCCTAGCCATGTGCTCCAATTAGTAGTAGAGGAAACCCACCATCATGGGTGTCTCTGGGTGCTGCTCACACCAGGGAAATCAGAAGTCTATCTTGGTAGCATGTCAGCCAACAAGCCTTACCTCCTTAGCCAAGGAGGGGCTGGGGGTCTAAGCTGAGCCAAACAGAGTTCCTCTGGGGAAATCCTGATGGTCTAACAGCCAGAGGAAAACATGACTTGGTCAGATTCATTTCACTGACAGCAAGTTACTGAACACAATGTGTTCATTGGTCCTTGGAGCATACCTCCCAGGCCACTTCAGATCTAGATCCGTGTGACATCTTGCTGAGATGGGGAAGAGACTCTCTCTCCCCCACCATCATGGGTTTCTCTGGATGCTGCACTCACACCAGGGAAATCAGAAGTCAAGCCCAGGGGCATGGTTTTGTAGCATCACTGGCATTCTAGTCCTAAAGAAGATGGTTAAGAGAGACCTACTGGGTGTGGAATAATCCCCCAGATTGAGTGATGCTACAGATTTTCTAATAACAAGCATACTCTCAGGAAATAGGGTATATTGTGTAGAGCATTTAAATATTGGTCATAGGGTGTAGCTAATCAGTGGCTTTTTGACCCAAGTTTTTAGAGCTGGGGTTTCTGATTCCCCCGCTTACCTAATATGCAGAATTCTGAGTGAGCGAGTGTGCTTATTGGGCATTTATTGTTTTGCCTGCCCGGCATCATTTCCTTCTCTCCTGGTAATGCCAGGACCCTGATTTCTCCTTTAGGGGCTGGCTCCTCTCCATATCTTATTCTATCTTGGTGGCATGTGACCCAACAAGCCTTACCTCCTTAGCCGTGGAGGGGCTGGGGGTCTAAGCTGAGCCAGAGTTCCTCTGGGGAAATCTTGATGGTCTAACAGCCAGAGGAAAACATAGCTTGGTCAGATTCATTTCACTGACAGCACACAAAGAAAGTATGCCCACTAGGAACTAGTTCTTGCTATCTAGTGCCCAAAGCAGCTCCATTTCCTCTCCCACTCAATTTTCTTCCATTAAATCCCCTGTTTGCTTAAATTAGTCAGAGTTAGCTTCTGTTGTTTGCAATGGGAGAAAAGTTCAACTCATAATGTTCATGTGTGCATTTTTCTGGGGTATGGAATTCTTCAAGTTCTCAAAGGCATCCATAATCCAGAAGGGTTAAGAATCACTAGATGATCACATCTGCCTTTGAGGAAGAATTGAATACGTGCACCCTTGCAAATTAACAGGTGCTTGAGTCACTGAACTAAAAATTGTGGAATTTCTGGCATCCTCTGGCAAAGCAGAGTTATTTTTGGCAGAATGGGTCTTTCTCAGGAACTTACAACATAATTGTAGAAATCCCCTAAATGAAAAGGCTAGTCCTGCCTTTACCCACAGTTGAGGTTTGCTTTCTGATCAAAGATACTCCTTTGCCACCACCTCAACCCATACTTGTTCTCACAGCATTTTTGTCTCCAGTCAAAAGAGCTCTTTCAATGCACAAAAAAGTTAATAGCAACTATGGGAGTTAGGGTGGAATAAGTTAAGTCTGTC
Source organism: Hylobates moloch (assembly GCF_009828535.3). Classification (NCBI taxonomy): domain Eukaryota; kingdom Metazoa; phylum Chordata; class Mammalia; order Primates; family Hylobatidae; genus Hylobates; species Hylobates moloch. The sequence goes on from NW_026652287.1 coordinate 67,555,470, forward strand.
TCTAGGTCAGCATTTTCCCAAGTACCAAGTAGGATGCCCGAAGCGGTATGGGAAGGTTGGGGCTCCAGAAACTTGGTCCAGCTTAGAAAATCAAAAGCACTTTTTCTATCTTTCCCTAGCTTTTGAAGTTATTAGAAGCCAAGTCTACTATTAAGTAAAATTGGATGGTTTTTTTTGTTACAATTCTAAAATTAAAGGCTTTCAAAAAGAAAAAAGGAAAGAACAGGCAAGTAGAACCACTTTTGTGTCCAAACCACTAAAACAGGAAGCAGTTCCAATGTATACCCAACTTTTTGTTCCTATCTCATCCCAGTGTGCCTTTTCTCACCAGAAAAATTATTTCAGCTTTATGCGAGGAACATCATTTTAAATTTTGGGTAGCTGTTTTTCATATTGCTATTTAATCATGGGCACACCGCCCCCCCCCCCACCCCCCCCCCACACACACACAAGAGAGAGAGACTCTCGCTCACTCTCCAAAGTTCTCCTTCTGTATTTGCTTCCTTATCACTTGAAGTGAGGTGAATTCAAAAAACTTAAGTTTCTTTGTCTTAGTCTGCATCCAGAATCAAACTGCTGGCAACAATAGTGACATCATAAACCGATCTTGGTTCCTCGAAGAAAATGCTGCTGGGATGTCATAGAAGGCAGAGTGGGCAAATCTGACTGGTAACAGTGAGAGTTGAGTTTGAATAAGGACTTAGAAGCAGAGTAAAGCAAATGCTCGTTTTAAGCTGAACTCACACTGGTCTCTCGTGGGAAGGGGAAGTAGCAGCGTTGTGTTCAACTACCATCATTTTCCAGCAATAGGACCCAAGGCCCACTGACTTTCAGAAACAGAGTGTGATGGCAGCAGCCATTTAGTTGCCCTCATCATCTCTTCTAACTCAGAAGGTTAATCATTAATTGTTTTAAAAAGCCATCTCACATTTCATCAGAATATTTTCCTTAATATAAATTTGTCATTTAATGCTGAGTATCAAGCAGTGCTGGACAGTCTACTGCACACTATTAGTTGATAGCAATAAAAGAATACACGTTCTGGTTGGATGACTAAAACCTTACCCAAGAAGTAATTTTCATCCATAGCTTCTATTAATAGTAACAAAGCCAGTTATTACTTGCTGGGCAACTGGTACGTTCTACAGACTATGAAGGTGCTGCACATATGTGAGCTTAAATCCTCCCAGCAACCTAGGATGCCAACTAGGCATGATACAGAACAGCTTGGCTTCCATGAAAAACCATGCATTGTTCAGCACTCACCTTTCCCGTTTATCTCATTCTGATTCTACGGGGGACTTGGTGCCTTTCATTACCTTTGGTGGTTGTAGATAACCTACATGAAAATGATTCTTGTCTGTAAGATACATAAATATATAGTATCCAAATGGAGTTAAATTAAATTCTCCACCCCTTAACCCTCGCAATAGAAAAAGCCAGTTTCTGCCTATTTGTAAACTCATTTCAACATTCCTTTATATAAATTTGTGTTTCTTTTTACTTCTTCTTTGAACCAAATTTAACATTTGCCTGTTAAACAATATCTTTAGCATGTGCTCATTTTATATCTGTAGGAGGATCAGGATTTTGCATTTATATATAGGGACTTTAACAATATTATTAGCTCCATTTTACAGATGAAGATATTGAGGCTCAGAGTAAGATGACTTGCTGGGAACCATTAATGATGAAATGACCTGGCCAGAGTGAAACCACTGTATGTTCTGACCCTACAGCCTATGTGCTTTCTTCTAATTGTGCATCTGCTCTGTGCCAGGCATGTGCTAAGTGTGTGGGAATATTATTTTAAGTCATTTAGATATTAGTGGCCTTTACTATACTGAAATTATAGAGTTATAAAATGTCCATGATAATTTTATATCCATGTGTGAGATAAAAATCAAGGCAAGAAAAAAAAAGGCAGAAGAAAAATCCCTAATAGTTGGAGAAAGGAGGATGATGGAGTGGTAAGAATACAATGGAATTAATCTTGGAAAGCTTTTTGGAAATTTCTTAATGTACATTGTCTAAATGGAAAAGGCATAAAAAAGAAGCCTGAAGATTAAAGCCAACAACTTGTAAACTTATGTCCTGAAGCTTCGAGTACTGTCGCTTAAGAAATAAGCAAGGAAATAGGATTATACCACTGCTTGTACATCTGTTATCTAACAGTGTAAAAAAAAAGTGACAAATGAGACAAGAACCTAGTCTAATCTCTTAATCATTCCCATATATAACTATTTTGCATGAAGTTTCCATGGGTCCTAAATATGATAGTGTCGTTCTTAAAACTGCTTAAAACTGTCACTAGATTCACTATGTTTGTAGGCTAAACTCTAAACTCATTTTTTATCATACATTTTTTATCTGGTTCTTGCTATTTCTCATCTCTTCTGGTATCCAGCAGCATTTCTTTCTCTTTTTCTTTATTTCTTCCTCCTCCTCTCCTCCTCTCTGTCTCCCTCTCTCTTTCACACACACACACACACCCCTCACAATCTAGGCTCCTCCTGACTCTTCAGAGAGTCCTGCAATTCTCCAGCCCACCAAGCTGTGTTGCAACTCAGCCTTTGTTGAACCTTTCTTTTGCCTTTAACACCGCCCTTTCCACCCCACCCTGCCTCAGCAAGTACATATTCATTACGCGACACTCAACTTAAGAATCACCTTCTTTATAAAATTTCTTGATCCTGATTTGTGAAAACCAGCCACCCCTATACATACATTCTGCCAGCATGTGTTTATGAATCCCTTGGTTGTGCTTATTTGTTTACATACTTGCTTCCAGGGACCGTGTCTGCTTCATCTCCCTTCTCTCCCAGAAATTCCCACGATGACTGTTGCATGGTTTGTGCTCAGTAATTGAACACATTGTGCATCAGGGAGATGGCACATTGGCCTGTGTGATGGGCAACGGGGTAGAGTACCAGAAGGGACCATAAAGTTTAGCGCATTCAAACCCTTCCCTTCATGGTGCAGAGAGAGCTGGAAGTATTCACAGAACATAGGAGGAAAATGAGGCATTGAAAGAGCTGAAAGTATCAATAGGACTCTTGCCCCTGAGTTTAGTACCAATTCCAACATGCCACACTCCTTTCTGGGATGGTTGAGTGTGGGTAAGAGAGAGAGAGTTTATTTTCTGTTTTGTTTTTGTGGTGCTTTCATAATTTTGGTAAAGATATTTTTAAGTCAGAGCACAGGGCGGTTCAGTTTTCATTACCCAACTTGACATTTTCCTCTTGTCCACAGAGCAGCTCTGAGGCCTTATCATAGCCCTGTAACCACATCCTCTGCTGGGTCCAATGCTAAATCAACACTGTCAGTGAAAAACAAACACTAACAGGTGTGCAGCACATTGAGCGAGGGAGGGCGTTTATTCTACAGCAAGGGTTACTAAACTGGAGGGAAGGAAAAGGCCGGTCCAGGTATGAGCAAACCCCCTGGGTCCCACAGCCCCCTCGGGGACAGGGAGAGGGTGCCAAAGGCTTCAAACAGCTGCCGTGGGCCTGCAACAACCAGGCCCACCAGTGAGCAAGCTGCAGAAATGGATTTTGGTAATTACATTCAAAGCTTCTGTCAGAGTCACATGTTAAAGCTTCTGGGATCTCTTAGATGAGATCCAGGCAAGTGTTGCTGAAATGCACACACTGATGATGATGCAGCAGACACTCCCCGGGTGTCCTCAGCTGCAGCACCTGGTAGGGACTGGGGAGCAGCAACGGTCACATTTAGGACAGGACATCTTTCATAGGATCTTGTTTCAGGGGAAACAAGACCTTTACAAAGTCTGCCCTGAGAGGAAATCTCCTGTTCTATATTCCTGAAGCTGCCACCCTGGTGTTCTTCCTGAACCAGGTGACTATATGATGCTGAGTAAAAATAATTACCAATAAGAGAGAGGAACCAGTCCGTATGGAGCTCTGTACTAGGCTATTCTTTATTTTGTTTATTTTTGAGACAGAGTCTCACTCTGTCACCCAGACTGGTGTGCAGTGGTGCGATCTCGGCTCACTACAACCTCCGCCTGCAGAGTTCAAGTAATTCCCCTGCCTTGGCCTCCCGAGCAACTGGGATTACAGGCACATCCCACCATACCTGGCTAATTTTTGTATTTTTAGTAGAGATGGGGTTTCACCATGTTGGTCAGGCTGGTCTCGAACTCCTGACCTCAAGCAGTCTGCCTGCCTTGGCCTCCCAAAGTGCTGGGATTACAGGCGTGAGCCACTGTGCCCCGCCGCGCTAGGCTCTTCTAAGTATGTATTGTCTTATCTAATCCTCACGTCAACACTATGGGGAGATATTGTTATCAGCAGCCTCTCTACTTTACAAATAAGGAAACAGAGGGAACAGGGTGAATTAAACTGCCCAAGGTTATGCAGCTAGCAGATTTGTGGTAGAGCCAGGATTTAATTCCAGGTCGTTGGTTTCAGAGTGTGCGTTCTCAGGCCTCCAGGATGCTGCGATTGCGATTGACCTGACAGTTCACAGCCTTGGCTGTACATTAGAATCACCTGGGGAACTTTTAAAAATGCCAATACCAAGGCTCACCTCCAAAGATACAGATTTATATGGTTTAGGGTAGGCTGAGTACTAAAATGTGTGTGCCTGTGTGTGTATGTAATGTATGATGTGTGTGTGTGTGTGTGTGTGTGTGTGTGTAATATGTCTTGTGCAACCAGATTAGCCTTAGTCACTTAAAGAGTGCAGCTGGCACAGGTCGGTGTTTCCCATCGCGTCATCCAAGGAAAGTATTGAGGGGTGGCAGACAACATCGGAAGCCCAGCCACAGAAGGTCTGGCACGGGCATGGTGCCATGACTAAGGCTTGGGGGAAGAATGCCAGAAAGAAGGCAGAGGCGGCCAAAAAAGGTGCTGTGCTATAGAGACAAGAAAACCAACAGAGCCCCATTGCACCGTTTGCCAAAGGTGGCCGTGGAGAACTGCCAAGGGGGAAGACCGCAGAGGTGACCACCTTCACTGCCACACAGAGCGTTCCTGGAACTCCCCAGTACCAACAAGAATCAGGGTTCCCGGAAAAGCGTTTTAAGACAGAAACTTGCCTTATAAATCACATCTGTTGGAGGTACCAGGGGAGTATTTTGGGATCTGAAGTGTTCAGGGCAGGAGCCTCTTGAAACCAGGGACTGAGGCCGCAGAGATGTGAGGGCTAGGATGTCAGGGCTTCCCCAGCCAAGCAGTTGTGGGTCAGGAATCGGCTCGGTTCAGTTGCAAGTTACACTCTCACTCTGCTTACACCCTAGACATATGTTTTAGAATTATAAAATTTGTGTCCGTTAAAGCCAAGTTAAAATAGAAAAAAAAACCACTCAGTTTTATCACCCAAGTGTAACAACTATTATTCAGTATATTCCTTTATATTGTTGTCATTTTTTCTGGACATAATTTTCCAACACAGTGTTAATTATAATGCATATGCAAATATTATAGCCTGCTTTTACAGTCAAAATAATATGACCATTTATTCCTTAAGGAATATCCTTTCCTTCATAATAATTACACCAACAGTGACCAGTTATTGCTGGGTTTCTGAAAATTGAATAATCTATGAACTCATTCTATAGAAAACAATTGGCATGAACATCTACTGTTAAAAATTGTTTTTATCTTTACTTAAATATACAGGACCTAAAACAAGTACTTTATAACATAAAGATGTACATCTGTATGTTATATATCTACATCTGTCTCTCCTTTTTTACAAGGCCTAAAAACAAATGCTTTATTACTTGCAGACCACAACATCGAAACAATTTTATGTGTTAAAAATAAGACAACAGGGAGGCCGAGGCGGGCACATCACGAGGTCAAGAGATCAAGATGATCCTGTCCAACATGGTGAAACCCCGTCTCTACTAAAAATACAAAAATTAGCTGGGCGTGGTGGTGTGTGCCAGTAGTAGTCCCAGCTACTCGGGAGGCTGAGGCAGGAGAATCGCTTGAACCCGGGAGGTGAAGGTTGCAGTGAGCCGAGATCATGCCACTGCACTCCAACCTGGCAACAGCGAGACTTCATCTCAAAAAAAAAAAAAAAAAACCCAATAAAATTCACAATTATATATTGATGAAATGTGACAAGCATTGTTTAGTGTATTTAATTGTTGCTCATTGCTATGGTGCAGACATGTTGCCTTCTTGGTGCCAGTAGGACCAGTGCTGTGAGCTCACTCAGTTCCTATACCACTTTTCTCTGTTCTAAAGTCTTAGAACATTTATGTGCACAACCTGAAGCATCCTGGGCTTTCACTTGGCATAAACACTTCCTTTATATCAACTCTGATTTCCTTCTATTTTCTCTGGCTCATGACACTTCAAGTAGTACCATCTGGTACCAACGTAATCATAAACACAGATTACGAATTGAGTTCCCAAACTGAATCCAAATGGATCTTTCAGCTGATCCAGAATATGGCTATATTAATTTTTAAATTGATTGAAAGGTAAACATAAATGTAAAAACGTTCCATAGAGAACTTCCAAATCTAGAAGATTTATCATCACACCCCTGTCGTTTTGAGAAACATTGATTTATTGAATGCCTCACTTGTACCAGGTAACTGAGCTGGAGCCACTTACTCCCTGTAACAACATATCATTCCCATTTCTCAGATGAGGTAACCGAGGTTTGTAGAGGTTATGAAACTTGATGAAGAACATGGAGCTATCAGGTGAAGGAGCTGTGATTCTAATCCTGGTCTCTGCCATTCCAAAGCCAGTGTCCTTGGACCATGATCTCACATGGCCTTCCACAACTTCTTACCAAGTGTTCTTCTCCCTTGTGGGGTTTAGCATGTTTGTACTGACTGAGACCAGGGTTAGAAATAAATGATTGTTTTTTTTCCTTTAGAGAAAGCCTAGCATTTGTCATTTATGGTGTATTTATTTGCTCATGAAAATAACCTAATGAGGATGGACCCTTTAAGATATTTCAGTAGATTTGGCAGTAGCCCAGGTGATTGGCAGTAGCTCGCCAGCTATTAAATCATTCTGAATATATGAAGAATTGTCATTTCCTTCTCAAAAGGGCTTTGCCACGTGGTGTAATCCCTGCACACACATTGGCATAAGCAGGAGCTATCTTTGTGCAAATCCATTCTTGGAACCAATCATATTAACTTGATATTTCATGTTTTGGCCCAATACCATAAACTGGCACAAATAACACTAACCTTGCCATGCACTAAAGATTGGAATAATAAATCAGCCAGCCTGTAATTACACTGGGAGAGCCAGCTTTATTCTTTAGTGAGCAGATTGATGTATCTGTTTAGACTGGTTGCCCTTAGGGCTCTCTGGAAACCTGGTCTGACTTTCTAGTGCCCAGGCAGGCACTGCCCCAGATCACTGCATATATAGGTGAGTTCCCGCTGTGCAGGTCTGTCAGGACCAAACTGGTTTCCAAACCTGGTTGGCTTCTCTGCACGGTCCATAGTTGTCAAAACTGAAACAAAGCGAAGGGCTTGGGATGCCAGAAAGGCACAAGCTCATCCATCAGGCTCAGCAGGAAAGGCAGGGGAGGCAGCAGCAGGAAGCCTTCCTTAGCTGTGTGATCCTAGGTGGCTGTCAACTTAGCATTTGAGGACTCTCAGATAGACAAAATTGGACCAGGTAATTCCTTTGTCTGAATTCATGTCATTTCTTCAGCAATGGCAGAAAGGACTTGAAGCAGCAGGTCTAAGTGGGCAAAATAAGACAAAATAAGTTGGCAAAATACTGACTGGGACCAGGGCTAGAGATAAATGATTTATTTTTCCTTTAGAGAAAACCTAGCATTTGTCATTTATGATGTATTTATTTGCTTATGAAAATAACCTGATGAGGATGGACCCTTTAAGACAGTACAGTGGACTTGGCAGTAGGCCAGGTGGTTGACACCTGGTATGACAAAATAGTGTAGCAAAAACATTTCATATAGGGGGAAATATTCCCTGTCCGTTGTCTTGCTTGCTTCTAAGACAGTATAAAGAAGATTATATGAAATATTAATGAGGAGACGGGTAAGTCGGTGAAAGAAGGGGCCTACTCCTGAATCCTGCCATTACAATTTGCAGATTAATTCCATTGGAATTTAAATGTATCGTTGCATTGTGGCATCAAGTGTGAAGAGGTCCTGCCTGGATGTATGTTCCTTGCCTGATTCCTGAATGGCTTAATTTGGCTCTGCCTGTCTGACTCACATGCCTTCCCCACATTAAATTGGATGGTTTATTTTCTGAGATCAAGTGGGCTATTTTGGCTTCATGTCTGTATCTCTTTGCTTTTGTGGTTTTCTCTGCTGGGAATCCTCTAACTCTGAGTCCTCACATGCCTGGTGCATTTGGGTGCTCTGGTCCCAGTGTTCAAATTGCCTCTTCTCAGAGAAAGGCTTTTTCCCACCTCTGTCCGCTCCTAATCACTCTCTGTTGCATGTCTTTGTTTAATACTTAACGTACTCTAGGATTATATCATTTATTTCCTTGTCTGTTTTCTATCCCCACCTTCACATGTATGGGTCTTGTTTTCCACTGTATCTTCAGTGCTTAGGACAGTATCAAGTACACAGTGGGCATCCACTAAATATGTCCTCTTATGTAGTGAGCCCTCCTAGAGCACTAACCATGTTGCCAGACACCATCCTGAAAGCTTTATGAATATTAACTCATTTAATCCTTGCAACAAGCCTAGGAGGTAAGTCCTATGTTTGTCTCTATTTTATAGATGGAGAAACTGTTAAGTGACTCTAGAGTCCATTCTCTGAATGACTGCCTTAGGCTGCCTCTCTATTATTTTTGTGGAATCAGTGAATGAATGTCTGTCATCATCATTACCTAAGAACTCTTAGAATAATATAAGTTCTAAGTTCAATAGACATAAATATCATGATTCTAAAAATAGAAGTCTTAAATATATGAAAGATATCATGCAAGGTTAAGAGTCACTAGATTCAAGACATCACAGTTATAAGGGGTAATGGGTATGCAGTCTCATTCTTGATTTCTAATTCTCCAGAGCTTGTAGACAGACAGTAGGTTAAATCCTGGGATGATACTGACCATGAAAGGCAAATATTTTTCTTTTTAAGTTGCCACAGGCACCGAAAGATTAATCAAACAGCTGGAGAATGCAGGGAAACTCAACAGTGTTTAAGAAACTTGGTGGGCTTTATAACTTCAGTATTTTGAAATATATTATTATTTGTAGACCTCTACTTCATATGTTTTGGTTTGATCGATTTGTTTAAACTCATACATTTTAAATCATTATAATAAATGTGTATACATTTATTTTTTTAATAATCAATATACTTAGTTTGCGTACACACTTGGGAAGTTCTTGAGAATCTTGGAGACATAGAATGATTTTTAACTTTATCAAAGGATTTCACATTTGTCTTCTCATTTTATTTCAAAGCACCACTGAAGTAGCAGAGCTGGAATAATGTTATTTTTCTCCAGGCTAGTCGGCTCCCAGGTCAGTGGTCTGGACTCTTGTGGTTTTCTTTTTGTCTCCGTAGCTGCTCCCTCATCCTCTTTGCTGGTTCCTCTTCATCTTCCAATCTTGAAACGTTGACGTGACCTAAGACTCAGCCTTTGGGCATCTTCTCTTCTCTACACTCAGCTCCCTGGTGGTCTCTTTCATTCCCTCGGATTTAAATGCCATCTCTATGCAAACGACACTCAAATGTTATTTCTAGCTCTGCTCTGTCTCTTTATCTCAGGACTGTTCATCTCTGACATTTCCCTTTGGTTGTCTAATGGGTATTTAAAACTTAAATGCCTCAACGTGGGCTTCCAAGGTTGCTGTGCTTTGTCCTCTCCATGTCAGTAAGACTACTCCATGCTTCTAGTTGCCAGACCAAAGGCCTGGGGCCATCGTTGACCCCAGTCTTTCTCTGACCCTCCACATGTGATCTGTGACAAATCCTGCTGTTTCCACCTTTAAGATTAGACATATCCAGGACCTGGCCTTTCCTTTACATGGCCACTGCTGCCAGCCTGGGACAGACCTGTATCTCTTTTGCCTGGCTGATGGCAATGGCTCCCTAACTAGTCTCCCTGCTTTTCCTTTGCTGCCCTTCAGTCTACAGTAGGCCCATCTTCCCTGCATGGGCAGATTCAACCAACTGCCAGATGGAAAATATTGGGGAGAAAATGGATAGTTGCACCAGTACTGAACATGTGCAGATTTCATTTCATGGTCCTCATACTCTAAACAATAAAATATAACTATTATTTACACAGCATTTATGTTGTATTAGGTATTATAAGTAATCTAGGGATGACGTAAGGTATAAAGGAGGATATATATAGGTTACCTGCAAATACTGTGCATTTTATATAAAGGGTTGAGCATCCGTGGATTTTGTTATCTGAGGGGGATCCTAGAACCAGTCCCCCCCAGATACTGAGGGATGACTGTATTCTCAACACAGCAGCCAGGGTGATTCTGCTGTCCTCAGATCATGATCCTCCTCTGCTGAAAATGCTCTGAGGACCTCCCCTATCACTTAGAGTAAAAGCAGTAGTCCTTCAACAATCTACATGGCCCCACTCCTTCTGCTTTCGTGGATTCCCTATGACTTGACTTCTCCGCTCCAGCTGCAAGACCTCCTTACTGTGCCTTTCACACTTTCCCACCTCAAGGCCTTTGAATTTATGCATTCTTGTCTCTGCCTGCAATGCCGTTCCTTCAGAGATCTCTGAGGCTTTCTCCTCAATTCTTTTAGGTCTTTATTCACATTATTTTTTAGTGAGGCCTTCCCTAGCTACACTATTTGAAATGGCCGTAATCATCCCAGCACTTCCTACTCTCCTCCCATGCTTTATTTTCTTTGTGAACACTTAAATCACTGTATCCATTCTAGATGTGTTAGCATAATAAGCCTTAGTTTCCTGCCTGATCCAAAAATACTGATAATAATGGCACCGACCTCTTAGAGTTGTTGCCAGGATTCACTGATATAGTACAGGTGCTTAGCACTGTGCCGAATGTGGAGTAAGCTTTTAGTGGGTGTTAATGTGCTTATAATGTGCATGCCCCTAGCATCCAGCTCAACACCATATGTGCAGTAGATGTCCCCTACATTGCTTTTAAATAAATAAATGACCTAACTGGCAGAGTCAACATTTCCATACTTGTCTTGGTTCTGGGGAATCCATACATGTGAGGTGCAGCATGGTACTGAAGCTGATGCCTACATGCAGAGTCTGAACTCAGCCCCGGAGCATTATCGCTACTAAGCTAGGCCTTGCTATAGAACACTGAGCTGAGTCCATCCGATTCCAGCACAGGTTCTGAAAAATAGGAGAGTTTTTCCCCTAAAGAAAAAGCTGTTACATGAGATCATAACCTTTAAGGTGTACTCAGTAATAATGCCTTCTGAAGCATTTGTGCAATTAGATGTATTTCATTAACTGTGTTTTCTGAGCAGAGCAATTTGAAAGAACATGTTCCCTTTTGTCTCACTCTGTCTTGTTCTCATCAGCCCTTTCACAAATTAATCTGAATAAAAGCAACTTCCCCTCAGCGGTGAGTTAAAATAAGACACTGTTCACATGATTATTACTTCATTGTGCTTTTACGCACATTCCTCTGTGCTTTTTAATTATATATAATTACCAGGAAACAGGGAATAAAATCTGTTTAATCTACAATGAAACATGCTAAATAGATAATGTTTCCAGTTCCTGTTTTTGTTTGCTTATTTGTTTAGGCATAATTCTAAACCAGGGAGAGCAGTTTCAGATCTTGCAGATAATACAGCTTATAGGATTAAGCATTATTTATTTCATGTGTGAGCTATTACCTTTTAAAAATTGTCATGCAACTTAGTGACTCAAGTAATGACATCTGGGGTGCAATTATTTCAAATGCCATTTTTTTCTTCCTTGTAAAAAAGTTGCAATTAACTGTAAACAAGAGTTAAACTTGATGGTAGCATATGGTGACTTTGATATGATGATATGTTTTTACTAGTTTCTGATGTGTATGTTTCTGATGATGAGCAATTTTATTAAAGCCTGTCACAGTGATCATATTAAAATGCATGATACTACTCAAGAGGCAGCACAGCTCAGTTTAAATCTCAGGCCCTGGAGACAGGCTTCCTGCACCTGAATCTAGTTTTACCTTCTGTATTAGCTATGCCATCTTAAGCAATTTACGTAACTCCTTTCTGCCTCAATGTCTTCATCTAGTAGCTATCTCAAAGGGTTATTGATAGAATTAAATTGGCGTATATAAAGTGCTTGGAAAAGAGCACTGGATGAAAGTTAATTGTTATCTGTCACAAAAGGCAAGGTCATTACAAACAACTGCAAAATCCCAGTGACTTGAAATAATAATGGTTTATTTCTTGCTCAAGCTATATGTTCCTCGAAGAGTAGTTGTTTCAAACGCTGCCAGTTGCTGCGGCAGAAGTAAAGATAACTCTGGACGGTCTTGCCCTAGCAATTAAGTGCTCCTGGCTGGAAGTGGCACTGCAACTCTGCTCCTAATTCATTGGCCAGAATTAGTTCCATGGACACACTCAATCACCCGGAGGCCAGGAGGTGCAATCCACCTTGTGCCTGGAAGGCAGACAGCAAGCATCTTTGGCAAACAGCACTCATAGTATCCACAGTTTCTGTTGCTGTTATGCCTCTGCAGTAAAAGCATCTGGCATTCTTGGTTTGAGTAGCCTTAACCTTTCGGGGTGCTGGCTGTTGCTGTTGGTGATGGAGAACTGCAGGCCTCTGGGATGGGCTTTAGGAGGACAGAGTGTGGGGGTGTCTTGGAGTACAGCAGGCTGAACAGAAGGCTCTATTTAGCTGTCGCATGCCAGTCAGAGCCGCTGAACCGTCTGTGATATAAATGACTTAAAAATGTTCTCCATTGAAAAAAAGGACTAGTTCTAACACTTTAAACATGTCAGCTCCAAGATAACATTGGAAATGATGTGCATGCCTCTCCCCGCCACCCCCACCGGTGTCTACCTCCTCTATTCAAAGCTCTACATTGTTTCCCAAGGCCTGGTAGCTCTTGCAGGTGGTTTTATTTAGAGATCCCCAGACTTATATTTGTTTGTTTGCCTGGAATTCCTCTAGGGCCATCCAAACAAAACCAAATGGCTTAGAGTTCACTCTTGATTACCTATGCAAATGGTTGGGAATCTTGAATAATGTGTATTTGCCTTTATTTATGCTTCTCTATCTGTTTCTTGGCCAGGAACCCTGCCCCTCACCTTTCCAATTCTCCTCTAGGCTCCTCTTACATAGGCGGGGTCACCCATTTGATTGCCCTTTGACCTCTATTTAGTCCAGTCCTCCCTCAGTTAAGCTGGGCTCCTACTCCAGGGTGGGGTCGATGGTGGGTAAAGCCTGGGCTTTTGGTTTCCCTGTAATCTCTAAATATGTTGATAATTTATTCTAGCCTTTCTCATTGCTGTCACATGGCTGGAGAAAAGAGCAGTGCACTGCAGATTTCAGAAGTCAAGACTGGGTTGAATAAGGGGACAGCGAAGGGAACTCTTTTTTTATAACACTGTCACTGGAAAGGTCCCACAGCTACTGCCACTCCCAACCCCCACCTGCCATGATAACACATACTTCCACTCCTTTCCTCACACAATCCCCCAGCAGCCTGCAATGTTCTCTGTGCACAAGCTTTGGAGGCAGAAATTCCTGTGTTCAGATTATGAGCCTACCATTTATTAGCTGTGTAACTTAGGGGAAATTACCCAACCGCTCTGAAGGTTGATCTTCGTCTGCAAAGTAGCGTTTAATGACACTTAATGCAAAGAGCTGTCATGACAGTGCAGTGAGAAAATTTGTGTCACTTCCTGGCATAGTTCCTGGCACATTCAGACTCTAAATTAATTGTGGTTGTTATTAATTAAGACCCAGATTAGGTTTTATCTTTTCTGTGAACTCTAACCCAACTACTTTATATCCTCCTAAACAATATACGGGTTTTCAACTTTAACAAAACTCCTATAACTAATAGACCCAAAGCCTATTAGGTTAAATGGAACAGAAGGTTGTTTCGCAAATTATAGTCCAGGGAAGAAGTTCCAGGTTATGGGCAGGGGAAGGTGGTAAGGGACAGTCCTTTATAAATTCAGGGTGATGTCTGCTCTTCTGTCCTCGACCAGTGGCTTCCAATGTCACTCTATTCATTGTCTGCCATTTTACCTTGAGGGATGGGCAGGAACGTGGAGGTGCAAACGTGGGATGTTGTATGACCCAGATACATTGACCCTGTCACTGTCCACTGGGAGAAGTTTATCACAGGGCCACAGGCTGCTTCAAGGGAGGTTGAGAATGTGGTGCTATGGGGCTTCCAATTCCCCGCTGCAGTGAGGAAGAGGAGAGGGGATTCTGGTGATCAGCTACTTATCTCAGACTCAAAACCTTTTTATATGTGTTAGGAACGTCTTTTCCATTAGACTGTTGGCTCCTTGAATCAGAGACCTTGTTGTAGCCTTAAGCTTCAAAGTTATGTTAAGTAACAGACATTCAATAGCATCCTAAGAATACTTTGGGAATTGAGGTAAATGAACAGAAGTTCTATTCTTTGGGCAAATATCTTAGATTTGGTCTCCCTTGAATCTCAATGTTACTTTTGAGTAAAATGGACAAGCTTTAACAGATTGTATTAGGGATTTCCAGTATTGGACAATTTATTCTTTGTAACAATTCAAAGATAATAACAAAAGCACTGAGAGTTTCCCAGTGATATGTGGATTCCATGAGCAATTCCCATAACTAAAGTTACTAAATATAATTATTTACTGATATATTATAGGGTACGTTATGCTCTTAGTATTATCTTTCAATCATCTCCTAAAATTACAGATTCATACAGTCTTTTCTCAAAGATAAATAGCATTTCTGGAAATAAGTAGAGTGGACAAATCATACTTTTGTAGGGTTTCAGGGTGAAAAAGAAAATCTGGTGTTACACTTTTTAAAAACCCGTAATTTTAACCTAAAAGTCTAATAAAAACATATGTTTGGATTGGTAAGACAATTTTCTTACCTCAATTATGATAGAAAATATGCAAATAGGAGCCAAGTAAACCATAAGAGACAGATCACTAGATTGGGTATAAATAAAATAAAGCAAAACAAAATATTTTAAAGTTCCCCTCCTCTAGACACTTGTGCCAGTTAAGCTACTGTCTCTGAGCCTCCAGCTCACTTTTTTCTTCACTACTTTGTGATGTCAACAAGCTTGACTCTGCAATGTACTGTTGTGCTTTGCCACCTGCTTCCTTAGTCTACCTCTGCCACTGCATGGCGGCAGATTGTAGGGCAGGCCAAGGGCAAAGGGTCTTCCTTCTTTCCTTTTGTTTTGCGTTCTTGTCGTACAGCCCTCAGAAAGCTTCTTCCTCCCACATTCAAAACAGTTCCATTCAGTAGAAGCGGTTGAATCCAGGTTGCAGTTTTCTAGCACTCATGGAATCAGCCTCCTCACATCCTTTAGATATGCCAGCAGCAGTCAGTTGATATCTTTTTTTCAGGGTCTTGGGGGACCTCTTGAGCCCATGGAGCTCATCCTCCAATCTCAAAGGAACCAGTGCCAGCCAAACAGCTGCCCCTTCCGAGGGGTATGAGTTTCAGTCCATGGTGCCTCAATGCTGAGCTTTTAAGTTTTCATAAATCTGATTTCTTCTCTCTATTCCTCCTAGGATTGGTAGCTGCTTCCTGCACCTGCTAGCTTCCTGCTAACTTCTCTTTCTGTCTTTTGTTTTTTCAATACCTTAGTTAACAATTTTTATTATCTTCTCTCTGTTAAAATAACTGGTGGTGGCCGGGTGCGGTGGCTCACGTCTGTAATCCCAGCACCTTGGGAGGCCGAGGCAGGCAGATCACAAGGTCAGGAGATTGAGACCATGCTGGCTAACATGGCGAAACCCTGTCTCTACTAAAAATACAAAAAATTAGCCGGGCATGGTGGTGGGCGCCTGTAGTCCCAGCTACTTGGGAGGCTGAGGCAGGAAAATGGTGTGAACCTGGGAGGCGGAGCTTGCAGTGAGCTGAGATTGTGCCACTGCACTCCAGCCTGGGCAACAGAGCAAGACTCCGTCTCAGAATAATAATAATAATAAAACTGGTGGTTTCTGGCTTCTGACTGAGCTCTGATTAATAGAATACGTGAAGTTCTTTCTTTCAACAAGCAAGTGGACCAAAATGCTATATATTTGAGTCACATCATCATACTTGGTTTTAGATTTGAATTTTTAAAAGTTCAGTTTAATGATATGTCCTTTTACTAAAAGTTATACTTAAATAGCTGAATGAGATTTGTTTCTGCATTTGGTATTTGGATGCAACTTTGAGAATGAACACTTTTTTTGGACAGGCTTTGCTACTAATTCTATTATCTTGGAGGCAAATGTTTCTCTGTGCCTCGTTTTCTCGTCACTGTACTGGGGAGAAATAGTGTTTACCATCAGGTGACCTTTACCACACCTTCAGACAGGTGAACTATAGGTCATATTATCATCTGGCTAGGGACAAAATGACTCATAGATGGGAACTTTTCTGAAGTCTGACATTTTAAAATGTTTGTTTGATGGACAAGTTTGGCTAAAATACCAAACTTACCTCCTTGAATTCTTAAGCAGAATATGCTAAGTATAGTTATAATTTTTACTAACTCAGGATTATAATTTTTACCCTTAAAGTCTGTTCAGCATTAAATACTTCTTTCTCGTTAGGGGTCATTGGCAGGTGGAGGGATATTTCCCTAAAAACAAAATTGCCCCAGACTAATCATAATAACGTGGAAGGTAATGAGACAACAGCATCAACTAAGGTTTACAGTTATTGAACTCTTACTAAATGCCAGGTGCTTTTTCAGGTCCTTTATACACATCATCTCATTTATTGCTACAGTAACTGTAAAATTGAGGTACTCCTATGATATGGTTTTGCTCTGTGTCTCCAGACACAGAGCAATGTAGAATTGTAATCCCATGTAAATCTCATGTAGAATTGTAATCCCCACATGTCAAGGGAGGGGCCTGGTGAAGGGGGATTGGATCATGTGGGCAGTTTCCCCCATGCTGTTTCCATGGTAGTGAGTGAGTTCTCATGAGATCTGATGGTTTAAAAGTGTTTGGCAGTTCCCCACTCCCTCTCTCCTGCTGCAATGTGAAGAAGGTCCTTGCTTCCCCTTCACCTTCCTCCATGATTGTAAGCTTCCTGAGGCCTCCCCAGCTATGTGGAACTGTGAGTCCATTAGACCTTCTTTCTTTATAAATTACCCAGTCTCAGGCAGTCCTTTATAGCCATGTGAAAATGGACTAATACCTATGGTTATCTCCACTTTACCGATGAGGAGATGAGAAACCGAATTACTTCCAAAGGTTCTACAGCAAAAATTGACAGAGCCAGAATTAAAGTCAGTCCAGTTCCAAAACCCACTCTCCAATTCACTGTTTTTGCATTTTTTTTCTTTTTTTGCTTTTAATGTATACATTCATTTAGGAAACAAGTTCAGGACTGACCATGTGAAGGTCATTGTACTCAGAACAGTGGGAATTACCAAAAGGATTGAGACACAGCCTTACCTTCAAGGAATTTATAATTCAGTAAGGCTAGATTTTAAAAAGTACTAAAGTACTGACTATAATACTAAGTGGTAGGTAAAAAGTGTCTTGAGGGGATAAAGTGCCTCTCAGGAGCACCCCAAAGAGCGGGCAATGCAGTCTGGTGAGATCAGGGAAGTCTATAATGGGCAGGTAGAAGTTGGCCACAATCCTAAAAGAATGTGGGGCTGGGGTTGGAAAGAAGGGCAGGAGGAGAGGGGCAGGCTGGGGGTGGGTACACTTTGGAGAGCTGGGAGCAGAGAGGTAGGTAAGGTAAGTTGGAGCCAGGTTGCTTGGAAACAAACTGATTCTTCAGAGACCCTTCCTATTCACCCTATTCACGTCACATTCTTTGTCATGTCCAAGAGCACTGAAGTCATCAAAACCCTGAGCTTTAAATGGGCAAGACATTAAAACCTAAAATACTGAAGATGAATAAGAATCTGTAATCAGCCTTTACTATGTGCCAGACACTGGTCTAAGCACTTTAATCTAACAACTCTAGAAAACAGGTTGATATAGTTTGGCTGTGCCCCACCCAAATCTCATCTTGAATTGTAGCTCCCATAATCCCCACGTGTCATGGGAGGGACCTGGTGGGAAGTAATTGAATCATGAGGGTGGGTTTTTTCCATGCTGTTCTGATGCTACTGAATAAGTCTCACAAGATCTGATGGTTTGATAAAGGGGAGTTCTCCTGCACAAGCTTTCTTGCCTGCCACCATGTAAGATGTAACTTTGCTCTTCCTTTGCCTTCTGCCATGATTGTGAGGCCTCTGCAGCCATGTGAAACTCTGAGTCCATTAAATCTCTTTCCTTTATAAATTTCCCAGTCTTGGGAATGTCTTTATTAGCAGCATGAGAACAGGCTAATACACAGGTACTATTATTATCTCCATTTACAATGGGGAAAGTGAGGCACAGAGAGATTAAATAACTTGCCTGGGGTCACTCAGCTATTATGTGGCTATTCCAGGATTTAAGCTCAGCCTGTCTGGCTCTAGAATCTGATGGTCTTAGTCACTATTATACAATGCTTTAAAAAAGAAAAAGAATGAAAAGGAAAAGTAAATACCATCTGAAATTTTCCCCTGAAGCAAATGGTGCTTAGAAGGCTCCTCCTTTGAGCACTGCCCCTACCTCAGCCCTGCCCAGGCTGTGAGGTCTCTTCTCTCTGGCGAGCTCAGCCAGGGCTTTGCCAGGTGTGGACTTGCCTATCTCCCCAGAGGGACTGCATGACCTTGAAGGTGGGACAGTGTGTTACCCTTGGTGAGCACATGCACACCAGGCATCTTTAGAACAACTGTGTTCTTTCTAGGAAGAGACAAACATCTCTTGGTCGCACTCAGCTCTCTATTAGAAAACAAAAGATGTTTCCTCTAATATGATTTTGGAATTTTCACCCAAGTTGGGTCAGTCCTTTCAAGATCCAAAGCTGTCTGTGACTCTTTTCTTTATGTTAGCTGGTCTGGCAGGATTCTGATTTTAGTTAAAAAAAAAAAAAAATCAGTTCGCCTTTTCTGGATGCCAAGAATAACTGATGGAAATGAGGCAAGTGCAAATGAAAGAAGATTTACTTACAAGGAAAAAGGAATCAATGCAAACCACAGCCTCATTATTGAGGTTTAGAGACTCCGGTGGAACAATGGAGGATGTTTAGTCTTTTCTGAACAACTCAGACTTGTTTCTCATTTCCTGAGATGTCTCTGGAATAGAATTAAAATACAGCATACTTCATAAACCAAACTGAACAGAAATTTTTTCTTTATGATTTTGAAGGTAATTTAGGATTTATATAACAACACGGTGCCCATATTATGAAAATCATATAGTTTAACAAAAACTAGTCTGATTATTTGAACTTTTGGGTGTTTAGATTCTAGATAGATAAGAGTATATCATGTTCAGATTGTGCATGGAACTTGTGGAATTAAAATCTAAATTTTAGGATAATAATAATAAAAAAGAAAATCGTCCTTCATAAGCATTATATAGACTTGGACGGAAATCTAGAGATCGCCTAGACTCGGAATCCTTTATCTTCTAGGACACACAGGAAATAGTGTTTGACTGAGCCTGAGGGACCTGAGTCTTAGGACTCCCAGCTTAGTGCTCTTTCTGGGGATCTAAATATATCTGACTCAGAATAAATAAGGGTAAGGATAAGATCCAGCCTCATCTGGTTGGCTTTGGTATTGGCTCATTCTAAATGGGATGGTTGACCTGTCTGAGGCAACTAATGATTGAGAGTCCAAATATACTCTATGTCCTTCACTCTTGCATCTTTCCCCCCTCAAATATCATACTGAAAAAGTAAAAAAAAAAGTGTTGGTGTCAGACACAATGGTACTTATATTCAAATCAGGAATTACAAAGACATTTGCATTTTGCTTTGCCCATATGTTATGGTGAAAATGTGAAGGTTTTAGTGCTTATTTTGCATCTGTACCTCAACTCTAAATCTAAATTTAATTTTCCCTCATTGAACTAAGTAAGCAATATTTTTTGGTAAAGTTAATTTAATGTATCTGAATAAAAAAGCAATTAAGAGCACCTTTAGCCATGCTGATGTAGACACTAGAGGCTCTTAAAATACACTGTTGGTTATCCATGCTTGGTATTACCTGGAGATGAGAAGGCTGCACATGAAGTGTTTTAGGCACTTGTGCAAATCATTTGCCTTCACCAGTGTCCATAATAGATCTGCTTTTCCCATTATCCTGCTGAGCAGTCAATAAAGCTACCAGGAGGAACCAGGGCAATGCAAATGCTGCCTCCCAGCACTATTTGTTATTTCCTAATTTATAGCCACTGCTCTCAGTCTTATCAAGTGGAAGAACAGCCAAAAGGGTCTTCCTTTTCTCTCTCAGTTCAAGCAAAGACAGCACTAATGTTCACAGTGAGAATTTTTATTTTATGTTATAACTCTGCTTGAAGCTTGGATCTCATAATACTCTTCTTCTGGGTGTTGTTTTACCTACCAGCCTGCTGATCTGTTATTATATGAATTGCAAGCTCTAGTCAAAAGGGAGGTGATTTAAGGAGACTGAACTGACCTGACCTGCAATATGAGTCAATTAGTTGGTTCTGGTGGGCTTGAGACAGACTTTTAGTACCTTCTTAGTCCTCAGAGGAACTGAGGCAATTTGAGAAGTTTATTAATGTAATAGCAATTTCACCATCCCTTTGGCTTTAGGCCAGTCCATTCATCCCTCTTAAGTACTTAAGTGTGGTTTTTCTCTCCAGCATCTAATGGTTGCATGGTCATCTGAGAAGGTCAATAGCTGGTGAGTCCAAGGAAAATGTGGTCAAGATTAAAGTGCTCCAACTTTGCCATTGTCAATTGAGGGAAGAAGGCAGCAGAGAAAATGATCAATGAAAAGAGAACTGCATTTGGATAAAAGTAAGGCAAGAAGTATCATATGAAAAGGCAAGTTCAAGACCCAGAGTAGGATTGACTGAGAAAATTGGATTGTATCAGTTACAGTTATTTGGTTGCAAGTAGCAGAAAGTGATTAGTTAGTTAAGCAAAAATAAATTTAAAAAAACTTTAATTTGAAAATATTAATTGGATACTGGAGTATCTCATTTGCATTCAAGAAGAATTGCTTGAGAGAGTTGCCGCTGGCTCCAGTGACGCTCTATTTCTCAGTATTTTTTTTTATTTGTGATACGTTCTGAATGGGTTAAATTGGGGCAGATGACCACCCAATGGTCAGGTGATCCATCATCCATGGCAAGGGTCCAGTAAGATCTCACAATTTAGATTTGACTGTGGAGGGACCACCTCTGGACTCAGGGTAGATGCCAGAGAATCGAGGAAACTGTCCTCCAAAGTGTTTAAGACAGGTCTTTCTTTGTGGCCTTGAGCAATAAGTATTCACAGCATCTTTCTGGAAAAGTCTTCCATTAGGGCAGCAGGGGCTGGAAGAAAAGGCCCGAGAGTCAGTTTCCATGATAAAACATTGTCATTTGCCAGCTTTGTAACTCTGGTTTTACTGTGCCTCAGCTTCCTTATCTGTAAAGGCATTGTGAGGATGAAAGGAGGTTATCGGTGTGAAGTGTAACTTGTAGCATGCTCAGACAGGCCTAAGCCTTGTTATGATGCAATTCTGTAAGGACTGCCACTTAACTAGGCTGTCCAGTCTGGGCACGTGAATTCTGCCTTCACTTGGCAGTGGGGTCCACCTAATTGAGATACTTGTCTGGAAAAAGCCCGAAAGGATGCCTTAATTTGAGAATTTATGAAGAGAAAATATTTTTATCAGCTCAGAATGATTGAACCTAAGCTATGGAGCGAGAACCATATCAAGTTTACTAACCAGTATCTTCAGTGTGACAGTAACCTGTAACCACTACCATGTGCAGTAGATTTCTTCCCATTAAGGAGGTGATGCAAATATCTTTGATTTGGTCCAGTTTGTGTCTTTTTCTGCTTTCCTTCACCTGATTCACTGGTGCTCTCTTCTTGTATCCAATGTCATTTTTGAGTGACCTTTTTTCACAGTAGGGCTTCCAATTACAGCGACACAGAATTTTCAATTTCTTCATTTCACTCTTCAAAGTGTGGCCTTGTGGTAGACTCTTTACCACCTTTTTCTATTTTTCCAGCTGCTTCTGTTCTTAACTGCACTGGACTTTGGAGGTTCTTGCTTCTGTGATGTGCTGTATGGAATGTGTGTTGCTGATGACTAATTGTTCTGGGTGTAACTTCTCTGGGCGACGTCCAGTTCTCCATCCCCCTGCAAAATAAGCCAACTCTGATTTATATGTCTACGAATCTCTGCTGAGCCATGGAGGTGGTTGTGGAGGGGAGTTGGAGTAGAAATGCTGTTGGAAACAGTACAGTTTGCTATGGCTTCCAGCTCAAGAGCAAGTCAAATGTTGGCTGCTGCTCAAGGTCAAAATTTGGGCAGAGGAGCAGAATTAGGTCTTGTCCTATACAAATGTGATTCTAATGAGAATCCATCCATTCTTATTACTGGCTAAGTGGAAGGCCATGAAGATAGTTTCAAAGTTGGGAAGATGCAACCCTGAACCTTCTCCAGGGTTTCAATGCCGTCTCTTGGAGTTGCTGGTGCAGGGATTCACACTCTGCCCTTTTGAGGGTGGACAAGTCACCTCTAGATGGAGGCACAGCATTTAGAAGACACTTCCTTTGAAAATCCCTCCTGGCTTTTGCATTTAATTGTTTCTGACGCAGTGTCATTTAAATCACAATGCCACCTTTGAGAGCTTTCCCTTACAGAAGGACTGTGGTGCAGCAGGCTGCCCAACCATGCTCGCATGCATGAGGAATAAACAGCATTGACAGGCGAAAGAAATGGGATGATGGTACATTTTTTTACTGGCTTCCTGCTTCACTACCTTTCAGCATTTCTCTAGGTAAATTCCATTCTTCACTTTCCCACACCACTTCCGGTGACCAAATGTTGTCACTTGACGTGGAGCTCCAAGTCAGGCCCAAACCCAGGAAGTGACAGAGAGAGAATGGCATAGGTGCAATGGTGATGCAGGCAACAGCCTGAGAAGCCGTTCTGTTACCAGGACTCTTGTCTTAGTGGAAAAAAGATCACACTAAAATCCTTAAATGGAATGTTTTCAAGACAGTTTTAATGCCACTTCCTCCCAAGTACTTCCTTCCTTTTCAATCCCTACAGGTTGCCACTCTGCATTCTGGAAGGCTGAATGTAGGAAGAAAATAGCAAACATGGAAACCCTTGCAGGGAATGATTTGAGTATATTTATTTTTTGATTTGTTTTCCAAAGACTTTCAGATTAGGGGTTATGCATATTTTAGTCTTAGGTGGGTAAGGTGTAGCATTTAAGAATCATCTCTGTGTTTCTAGAACAAAAGTAGACAGAAGTGAGAAACACATCCTAATCAGGATAGACTAGGTTATGCTGTGAGAACAAAGTCTCTCGAATATCAGCAGCTTGCTAGAACAAAGGTCTATATTTTGTCCAAGCTATATATTTGTCATGGGTCATCTGAACTCACTTCCACGTTGCCTTCCTGCTGGGACCTAGGCTAATGGAGCAGCATCTATTGGAAACATTCATGGTATTGTTACAGAGGAAAAAGAAGCATGGAAAACCACTCGCTGGTTCTTAATGCTTCTGGTCATAAGTGACATATGTCCTTCCTGCTTGAATTCCATTGGCTAACACAAGCCATATGGCCACACCTGAGTAAAACAGGACATGTTTTATCCTCTTGCAGGAGAACTACCACAGAGAAGGCCTCTGGAATATTTGGTGAGATCATAGTAATACAATCTGCTACACCCAAGTTTACAAAATATTTAGCATGTGATAAAGATACATTCCAAGTTATTGAAAGAAAGGATAAAACAAGTGGTCCTGGGGAAATTGGTAGCTTGGAAAAATGAAATAAAATGAGGTTATTATTGCATGTCATGCTTAAAAATAGAATGGATTCAAGCTAAAAAAATAAGAAGAAATATAGATCAGTAACTTACAATATTGGATGTCAAATGCTTCTTTATGTATAAAACCAAAGGTGGAAACTATAAAGACCAAGACTAGTTAGAGCTTATTATAGAAAAATAAAATCCTTTAGTAAGTAAAAAAAAAAAAAAAAAAAAAAAAATTATAAACAGAACTAAAAGCCAGCAACAAAAGGGATAAAAATATTTCCAATTTAAATAGCAAACAATCAATGCTTTTACTGATAGAGGAGTTCTTACTCATCAGGAAGACAAAGAGGTTGAGTTGAGTAGGTTTTTGCTTTTTGGATCAGATTTCCTTTTAACCATGCAGAGTCCAGGTGGGACCTTCTCTCATTTTGATTCATTTGGTGCATTTGGCTTCATTCTCTCATTTTAGTGAAGATCCTCTGCTTCACCCTGGGTTCAGGTTGCATTTTGCAGGCTTCCCACGTGACATCCTATGTGGTCAGAATCAAGAGACCATTATCTCAGCCCCTATCCCGCATAGGTGAGGTTGGATTTCTACAGGCTTCTGCAGGAGCAGGCCAAGGACTTCCAAAATCTAATCTCCATCTACTCACATCTCACCACCTTCTCCATTGCCACCACCATCCCCCTTGAGCCATTGCAGCCCCTTCCAAACAGCTTTTCTATTCCTGTTCCTGCCTCCCAGAATGCAACCTCTTTATAACAGTAAATCAACTCCTAGCTTAAAACTCCTGCTGAAAACTCTCCAGTGGCTTTCAGGTGCACCTAGAATAAAATCTGACCCTTACCTTGGTTTGCGAGGTCCTGTGTGAGCAGGCCCCTCCTAACTCTCTGACTCATGGCACCCTCTGTGCACTCTTTAGGCTTCAGCCCTGCGGACCTTCTCCCCCTTGCATCAAATGCAACATGCTTGTTCCTGCCTCTGGGGCACTGGCCTTTCTCTCCTCGGTCCCCTCTGCCCAGGAGGCTCCTCCCTGCGTCCTCACATGGCTGGCTCCGTTCTCACATTTCCACACTTAGAATCCTTCTCTGACCATATAATTTGAGCACCAGCCTCTATCCCCATCACTCCTGAGCTCCTTGTACTATTTTGTATTGTTTATAGCAGTTACTACTTATTCATATTATTTGTTTGTGGTTTGTTGTCATTCTCCTCCTACTAGAAGGAAAACTTTGTGACAACAGGACCTTGTCCATCCCCATGTTCACCACTGCATTTCCAGTTCCTGGGACATAGAAGGTGCTCAATAAATATTCATGGAATGGATGCATTCCTTAGAGGATGGCATCTGTTTAACAAATTTTCTTTTGCTATTATTGACAGCACAACTTTGATGGATTATTGTGCTACACAACCTCCTTCCTGGCAGGGAGAGAGGGGGCAGGGGGAGAATGAGGCAGACAAGTACATCTTTGCTAGAGCCAGAAACTGATGCTTCTATTTATTGTCTTATGGTATCAGCCTCTAAAAAAGATGTTTTATAGGGCATGATACTGTATCTCCAACAAGAATGCAAGTTCTATTTTACAGATGCCTGAGACACAAAGGGCCCGGGTCACTTTTCCAAGGTGTCATGTTTTCTTTTGGCTCAAGCTCATACCCAGAAACCTGGATAAAATTCTGTACTGGACAACCTGGGAGTTGTCAAAACTCCCTAACTTGTAAGCAAGCCGTCCACAACACATTAGAAGGAAGTCTTTCAGAAAAACTAAACATCTAATAGATAAACTCCAATAAGCTAAAATTCCACAATCTCACACCATCCCAAATAAGGCATCTGTTTAGCATAATGAGAAAAATATGGAATATGTGTCCAAATAACCTGGATTTGAATCATAGTTTTACCACCAAGAAAAGCTGGGTGAATAGAAAAGAATCGTTTCAGGCCAGGCATAGTGGCTCACGCCTCTAATCCCAGCACTTTGGGAGGCCGAGGTGGGTGGATCATGAGGTCAGGAGATCAAGACCATCCTGGCTAACACGGTGAAACCCCATCTCTACTAAAAGTACAAAACATTAGCCACGCGTGGTGGCACGTACCTGTAGTCCCAGCTACTTGGGAGGCTGGGGCAGGAGAATCATTTGAACCCAGGAGGTGGAGGTTGCAGTGAGCCGAGATCATGCCACTGCACTCCAACCTGGGCAATGGAGTGAGACTCCATCTCAAAAAGAAAAATTTGTCTTCCCAATCATCATAAAACTGTATTGTTGTTAGGATTAGAAAAGGAAGTCTGCAAAATTGCTGAATGTGGCATTGGGCATATAGCTGGCAGTCAATAAGGGATAGCTGGATCTGAATAAATGTCCAGGCAAGTTGCTATATGAGGAGAGCCTTCTCTGCCTTGAGATACTGTGTCATTCTAAAGGCAGACCAAACGTGTGGGTGTTTAGGTACTATCGAGCCAGAGGCACTGTATTTTTTTCTTTTCAAATTATTTGATATTATAGGGGAAAAATCAGAACTTCTTGGACGTTTTTAGACTTGTTTTACAGCTAAGCATTAACTGTGTAGAGGAAAGAGCTCTGTATCATTTTTGATGCTTAGAGCTTCAACAGGTATTAATGGTCCCTGTCCTTCCTCTTCCTGTGATTGATCCCTTGGCTACCATGACCAGCTGTCTCTGATCTTCTGCTGCATCAGCTGCCTATCGCCTTGTGCCTTCTCACTGCGGGTACTTTTGATAGTATTGGGCAGATGAGGTGGCGAGTCTCAAAGTCCCACCGTGGCTGGAGCCATGATCAGAATGTTTCTAAGGGAGCCCCAACTCTGCCACTGAGACGTGTGGGCAGAGCCCATGCTTCTTTTGCATTTATCCTCTCTGTTTTCATTCAGTGCCTCTGCAGACCCTAATGTCCTAGGGCGTGGGGTGGATGGTACTCCTCAGAGAATGGCTCTGAGTAACCTCATCTCTGATGTCAGACAGCAGCCACGGGGGATGTCTGAATCCTGATCTCCGCCTCCCCTCCAGACATTGCCTGAGCACACCCTTCGTCAGGGGAGCAGTCCCTATTTTCCACAGTCTAGGAGGGTGTTGACAAAACCTCTGATTCATTCCTCAGGCAATAGATGAAATCTGTCACCTCAATTAATGCAATGCTTGGTGACAAGCACAGCATCAAGAGTTCTGTCCTAATATAAGTGAAATTCTATATACATTTTAGGTATCTTTGAGCCTTTTTTCATTGAACTTTAATGGAATTAGAAGCACTCCTGCCCTTTTCAAAAAATAGTTATTCTTAATAAGAACATATGAACATATGCTTATTATTCTTAATAACTAGTTTTTGAAAAGGGACAGGAGCATTGCAAACAGGAAAGAAAATAAAGGGATAGCAGAGAAACAGAAATTTTGCATGGCAGTTTTGGAAAAGTAAAGAAGATATAGCAGGAGAAAAAACTCCAAGACTTACAAAGACACTTCCTGTAGAAGGCAGGAGACCAGCCGGGAGGGAGGCTGCTATGATAATCCAGGAAAGAGATAGGAGACCAGGGTGGCAGGAGCAGTGGCAGTGATGAGCAGTGGTAAAATTTGAAATCCAACAGCATTGTTCACAGATCGGACGTGAGTTGTGATGAAAACAGAGGCGCCAAGGATGACTCAAACAATTTTGGCCTATGCAACTGAAAGGATGGGATTGCCATTTCCTGAGACAGGAAGGTGGAGCAGGATAGTGGGGACAAGGGAGCATAAAGAGTTGGGTTTTGTAGGTGTTCAGTTTGAGTTTGAGATGCCCACTTATAGAAATCTGAGTGGAAGTGTTGAGAAGGCAGTCACATATATGAAAATATATATCATTCATATGCAGTTTGAGAGAAAAAGCCAGCCTTAAGGTATATATTTCAGAACCGCAGCAGAGCATATAGATGGTGTTTAAACCTATCTATCATCTATCTATTTATCTATCTATCTATCTATCTATCTATCTATCTATCTATCTATCTATCTATCTATCTATCATCTAATCTATCTAGAGGGAGAGAGATTACTTTAAGAAATCCTGGGTGTCTAGACTGGGCAACTGGAGGGATAGTGGCCGCACACCTCTGTTTACCTTTCATCTTTCTTTTC
Organism: Hylobates moloch; assembly: GCF_009828535.3. Lineage (NCBI taxonomy): Eukaryota > Metazoa > Chordata > Mammalia > Primates > Hylobatidae > Hylobates > Hylobates moloch. Next base: position 67,583,555 of record NW_026652287.1, read on the forward strand.
AGAGTGTGTTCTGTTCTGTTTCGTTTTAATGTTCAGAGAGTTTTGTTTTAGTATTCCAAGTGGCCCTACACCCATCATTTAGTGTATGTTATGTTATGAATGTGTTAGCTCTGAACACCATTCCCAGGACCATTCTCTGGTTGGGATACACAGAGAAGAGGTTGAGCCAAGGGTCAGTTGTACTTTGACTAGCATTCCTCATCATTTTAAAAACCGGGCTATTAACATATAGTTCACATACCATGTAATTCACTCAAAGTGTACAGTTTATGGTTTTTTCTTTATTCAGACTGTGCAAACATTCCCACAGCCAATTTTAGAACACTTCCATCATCTCCAAAAGAAACCCAATGGCCTTTAGCTATCACTCCCTATCCCCTACCCTGCCCTCAGCCATAGGCAACCATTAGTCTACTCTCTGCCTCATGGAGTTTCCTGCTCTGGACATTTTATAGAAAGGGAATCATGCAACATGTGGTACTTTGTGACTGTTTCTTTCATCCACGTGTTCTCACATTCTTTCATGTCAGAGCAGGTATTATTACTTCAACCATTTCTTATAGCTGAATATTCCAATGTATGGATATACCACATTTTATTGATCCACTCATCATGTGGTAGACATTTTGGCTTTTGTATGGTAATGCCGCTATCAACGTGGTGTGTGAGTTTTTGTGTGGACACATCCCTCAGTGTGTTTAGAATCTGCCTGAAAATCCTGACCACGTCAGGGGCAGAATAAGCAGAAGGGTATTGGATGTTGTCCAATAACCTCACATTTACCTTGTGAAGGAAAGGAGTTTCAGTTCAGCATAGGAACCACAGTCTCTTGTTTGTTTTGCCAGAAAGACATTCTTTGTTTCACTCCTACTCTGTACCCACTGTTTTCTCTCAGCTGCTAAGAAAAAGGAAGAAGACAGGGCAAAATTCAAGAACCTACGTAATTTAACCATCGCAAATATTCAACCTAAACCTCCCTCTAAACACTGAACCCTTCACTCACTCCCATTTATACCTTCCATATCATATTAATGCTCCCCTTTCTCCTGGCTGCTTATGAGTATTTCAGATAAGTGTAACTGATCACCTAATCTTTCTGCTTCCTCCTTCCCTGCTAGAGACTTGGCCACCTGCCAATCACAGCAGAGCACCTTAATTCCTTCAGCACATGCTCAAGGGGTCCCCTGTGTGTGCAGCTCCAGGCGTAACTCTGCTGCCAAAGCAAAAAGAGCACAGCTGCTTCTCAGCTTTCCAGGCCATTGGGAGGGGGCTAATGACAACTGGGCCTCTAAGATGCTCTTTGGGAGTCTAGCCTTGATAACCTTTGGGGAGTCATGCAAACAGCTTGACTTAGGCCATCCCATGTGTCCCAATAACACTGTCTCATGTGAATTAAATAGTTTATTTTTTAAAGTTCTCTCTCACTAAATTGTCATCTTCTTGTGGGCAAGGACTGTGTCTTGTTCATCCTTGCAGCCTCAACACTGTGTCTGGCATCCATGGACAATGCATTTTGCTCAATTGAACTGAATGTTCAAGATCCTCAAGAAAGGGAGAAGAGAAATTACATTTACAAAGCACCTACTGTGTGCCAATCACTATACTAGGCCACTTTATGTTTTATTAAACTCAATCCTTTGAGCTAGAATCAGCTACAAGGGAAGATGATGACCACTATTTTACTGATGAAGAAACTAGACTCCTTCCCTCAGAGGTTGAGGAGTGTGCTAGAAGTCACACAACCACCAAATTGGCAACATTAAATTCAAACCTGGTGACTCCAAAGCCTATACTCTCCACATCATAACAGAGCCTCCAAGTCTGGTTGTAAGAAAGCATCAGATAGCAGGCATCCATTTCTTCATGCGTTCTTCAGTTCACGTAGGTAAGTACTGAGTGTTAATTATGCATTATACACTGTGCTAAGTTCTAGAAGCACAAAAATAAATAAGACATGGCTCAGTCTAGGAAGGGAGATAAGTGAAAACAATAATTAAATCAGAATGTCAGGTGTGGCACTGTGAAGGATCTGATAGGAGAACAACCAACCTCAGCTTCTGGGCCACAGGAACTGCCACCAAAAATTAGTGACAGGAGACTGTTTCTGGGGACCTACAGGAGTCAGCCAGGTGAGTCAGAGGGGTAGAGTAAAGGGATGGGCTTAGAGCCTCATTGGTAACATGGGGACAATGATACTCTCTACCCCATAGGATTTTTGTGAGGATTAAATGAGTTAATTCAAGAGCATAAAATAGTGCCTGACACACAATATGTTCTCAGTGTATTGTCGCAGCTGTTATCATTATTTATCTCAGATGAGCCAATAATTTGATGAAAAGTATCATAGAACTATTCAGAATAAAGCAGAGATGAGAACATGACTCGAGTGCATTTGCCCAGAATCCTGAATCCTGAATCCTCCTGGCTTGCTGGCTGTCTGACTTGAGCTGTTGAACTGTTCTGGCCTCCAGTTTCTCCTCTGTACCTTCTCAGGGTTATTGTAAGGACTGAGATAAAACAGGTCATGTGCTTAGATCAGCACTTGGCAAACAGTAAATACCATCAGCTTGTGGGCTGTTGCAAGGTGCTGTGGAAACACCGAGAAGGGTTACATGAACTAGACTGTCAGGGAAAGCTTCCCCCAGGAGCCAAAGCTTGCCTGGGTATGGAAAGTGCCACAAGGTGAGCCAAAGCTCACCTGGGTGTGGAAAGTTAATGGGTAGGTTAACCAGTCTCGGGAAGCAAGGACAGTAGCCTGGTCAGAATGACACTGTTAAAACTCAGAAATGTGGGGTGGCTCAGTGAGTCCTGAGAACTGGAAGCAGCTGAAAGATGTTGGAACATAGAGGGTGACGGCCACGGTGTCAGCAGGTCTGGAGAATGGGGGTGCATATTGCAGAGTAAGCAAAAGAGTTGGAACTCTGTGCTGGAAACTGCCTGGCTCTGTATCACGCATCTGAAGGGGGTGCTCTCAACTTCTTTCTTTGTGGGAATTCCCCAGAACATTACTAGTATGCTGTTGTTTACCAACACATGCCATCCATTTTGAGTTACACCATTGTTTTTTTTCCTCTATTTCTAAGTCTCTGAGATGGGGGCGCATCTTCCAGTTGATGTTGGTACAATTCCTGCCCACCTGGACTGAAGGTGAGGTCTTCCAGAGAGGGTTTGCCTTTGCTTTGGCCACTCATCAAGGACACTATTTTAAGTTCTGTGGTTAGGGGTTTTGGAGTTACACTGGCAGTGTCAATTCCAACAACAAAGCTGCATGAACAGCTTGTAGTTCAAATTCTCCAGGGAGATTTGCTCCTTCCCCCATTAGCAACGTTCAGACATACAAACAAGTTTTCTTGCTATCTTTTTTTTGTAAGTTGTGTTCATTTCTCATTTAAACTTGCACTGAAGAATAGCTGCTTCCTATTCCAGCTTTATATAGGGCTTCCTATTAGACTACCCATTTGGATCATATTTTTTCTTTCTTATTAGTCACTTTTGTGTCATAATCCATAGCACTTCAGGTTCAGTGGAAAAGAGTACTTAATTCCATGAATGGATGGTCTCCTTAATACCTACTGATTTCCAAAAGGAAAGTCAATGCTGAGGTGATGTTTATTTAGTGTGTGCGAATCTATCCTTTACCCATGCGATACAGGATGTAGTCCTAAACACAGAAGCCACTCTACGTATTTCAGACATAAAGCATTTAGCATAGAATTGAGAGTTTTCATGGAAGAGCTGAGGATGCAGATGTAAGGGCAGGTGCTTGCTGGAGACCAGGGTTGATGATGATGGTGATCTTCGCCAGGACACCGGAGAAGGATGCTCCCAAATGCTTGTGGAAATGGCTGCAATTCTCAAGAATCTTAGAGACGCTTCATCAACTGCCTCAATCTGCTGAGGCGAGGCAGGTGGTTCATAGAGTTCTTCAGGAGCCACTGGGAATCTCCCTTCTGCTTCCACATCTGTCTGCAACCACCTCTGGAAAATAATAATGGTTTCTGCATTCCAAATCTCCAGGGAGTTTCTTTCACTGGCAAATTCTAACCTGGATCCATGCTGGGAAGAAAATTCACAAAACCTGGTTGCCAGACTTAGAGTGGCAGCAGTGCTGAGTTGACAATGGATCAACCAACACACAGGGGAACCAATGCCTTTTTCCAAGAGCAGTTTATTACTATACTTTTTTTTTTTTTTAAAGACCACTGGTGAAGAGGAACATGGGGCGTATGACATTTAAAGACTCCAACACCACGTCTCTTCCATTTCAATTTTTGGCTCTTCCACCATCAATGATAGTTAATAGGGAACCACTGGGTCTGATTTAATGCTAATGAATTATAAAATTCATCTGCGTATGTCCATAAAAGCAAAATTCTGAGATTCTCCAAGATGTATTAAAGTCTCTCACCTTTGGGCTTAGTCCCCAGCTGGCATGTGAGGGGTTGCGTGAGGAGGTGGGAAAGGGGACAGAGAAGGGTGCTGATACTGGGACCTCACATGGCCCTTGAGTGACCAACAGGCAAACGTCAGCACTGTCTTAGCATCTCCCTTCAATCAGCATTCATAAAGCAACCTCTATGAAAGGCATGACCACATGACCTTAACTTTCTGAGAATTCATAATTGACTTGGGCAGATATATGAAGCAGTCCTGTCTCCATCCCCTGTCTCTTTTTCGAGGAGGATGCTCCTGGAAATCTGGGCCAGCCATAGAACCCTGTTTGTGCTACGGACGCTGTGTGGAGACGTTTTGCAATGCCCAAGGGAGGCTGGCACACCAGGGATGGAGAGACAGTCAGCCAGAGCCCAGTGAGAGCTGGCAAGTTTCTCCTGCCCCAGGCAGGAAACTCTGCACTATTTAGAAGTGTCAGAGCAACCCCTGAAAATGTTAATCAGATTTTACACACAACAAAGAAGGAGGGAGGGGGAATATGACTGATCAGAAACACCTCTTTTTTTTTGGAAATGTATAATAGTTAACTGTTGTAATTCCTTTATACCATGTGTTGGACAACTTAGCTAATACGTTAATTGATTTATACAATTCCTTTCAATTTTCAAATGGAATCTTATGTAAGAAACACCTCATAATAAGACAGCTGTAATGTCCTATTGCAAAAGCAGCTGGTCCCTGCCATGTTCAGGCATCAATATATTTCACATCATTTTAAGACCATAGAGGTAATCTGTACTAAGTCACACTTATTATTTCTATTTGGTATTTATTTTAGTCAGTTGGGGTTTTTTGACAATTACATTTAATTTGGATATTTATGAATAGAGGTTCAAAGAAACAAACTCTGCTACTTTTCTGCCTCCCTACCTGTTTTCTTAAGCACTTGTAGAAATAAATGACCAAATTACTCCTATAGGTGGAGTTCGGCAAGCTACATCCTTTGGGTCAAATCTGGTTTGCTACCTGTTCTGTAAATAAAGTCTTATTTACAAATAAGACTTCATTTGTAAATAAAGTCTTATTTACAAGCCATGCTTATTCATAAGCCATGCTGATTCATTTGCATATTGTCGATAACTACTTGCATGCTAAGTTGTGCAGTTGGAAAAAAGACTTGTACGGCCTACAAAGCTTAAATATATTCACTATGTAACCATTTCAAGAAAAAATAAAGCTTTCCAGACACTGCTGTTTAAGAATATAATTTCTTAGTGTAATAACTCAACTCCAGTTCAAAACAAATTTCCCTTTTAAATGTTACCTTCCTAATCCCTCACTATTCCTTGGCAAAAGCATCTTTCGACATTGATTTTGACCAGACTTGGGTTCTAATCCCAAACTTTCACAGACATCTAACAACAGCCAAACAGAATTAAAAATAAATTTTATGCATAAACTCCACAATGCTGCTTCCTCCAATGCATACAAGGTATTAAGAGTTAAGCATGTTGAATTTTAACAGAAATTCACAAGGAGGGGACTCAGAGCAGTTCTAAACCAAAATCATGGTAGCAACACCACATATAAATCTCATGCACATGCACATCACCTAGTCAGGGCAGTGAGAATGCATTTCACAATAGGGAACATGGCCCCAAGTTATAATTAAGCTAATTGATCATTTCAAATGTTTCGTCTTCCCTGCTTGATAAAAGCAATAATGGGAGAGCTTATCAAGCAAATATGTAAGTTAATCATAAACTTCTTCTGGCTTCCCATTTCCCAAGGACCAAGTGTATCTTTCTCTTTGAGTACAGCAGGCCTGTGTGATTCCAGTCTGCAGTCCTATTGTGCAGCTCTCTTCTGAGAACACAAGAGCATATAATGCCCTTCTGCTCAAAGGTCAGCTCAGTGCTGTCTCGTAGACAATGGCACCAAAAGGTATTTTGTTCAAGCATGGTAGATGGATGATTTCCCCACATGTACTGGGCTCTCCTGTTTCTCTGACCCCATTTTCCACCTCTCTGACTCTGGCCCCCTGCTTTCTACTTTCTTCCTAAATATCAACTTGGCTCCCTAACCTGCCTCAGGTATCTGCTTAAATGTCTCCTTAACACAGAAGCCTTCCTTGATTGCAGTTTCTAACAGAGAACCCTGGCCCTTTACAGGCAAAAAGCTTTTCCAACCCCTGCTGTTTAGGAACATAACCTCTCCAACACTCTCTATTCTCCTGAAATGTCTTTTATATTTTTCACAGGATGTATTGCCATCTGGCATGTTATATGCTTATTCATTTGTTTTCTGCTGCTTGTTTCCTACATTGAGGGCAGACACTTTGACACTTAGATTTATTAACTGATGAATAACCAGCTCTCAGATCACCTACCTGGCATATAGCAGGTATTTGTTAAAAGTTTTTGAATGGATAAATGTGCGTTTCTATATGTAGTGAAGTTCGCTTTTCATTTAGAAGGGGGGAAGCAAAAGAGGTATCTTGTCTTATGCTTATTAAGCCTTCCATTTTATTAGCGGCAGTGCAATGCGGTCACTGAGAAAACATATTTTATTCACAAACAGACCCGAGTTCAAGTCTTTACTCCACCATTTAACAACTACGTCTGTAACTTAACCTCTCCAACCCTCAATTTCTTAACCTGTAAAATGAATATAATAATATTTATTTCATAGATTTGTTGGGATTACATGAGACGATAAATATAAAGTATTTACTGTGACATATAATTTGTATTTTAAAACATTATCTGCTAGGCGAGGTGGCTCACACCTGTAATCCCAGCACTTTGGGAAGCAAAGGCGGGAGGATTGTTTGACTTCAGGAGTTTGAGACCAGCCCGGGCAACATGGTGAGACCCTATCTCTACAAAAAATTTTTTAAATTAGCCAGGCATGAGTTGGGCGCGGTGTCTCACGTCTGTAATCCCAGCACTTTGGGAGGCAGAGGAGGGAGGATCACGAGGTCAGGAGATCAAGACCATCTTGGCTAACACGGTGAAACCCCATCTCTACTAATACAAAAAATTAGCCGGAGTGGTGGCGGGCACCTGTAGTCCCAGCTACTTGGAGAGGCTGAGGCAGGAGAATGGCGCGAACCCGGGAGGCGGAGCTTGCAGTGAGCCGAGATTGCACCACTGCACTCTAGCCTGGGTGACAGAGCGAGACTCTATCTCAAAAAACAAAAACAAAAAAACAACAAAACAAAACAACAACAACAAAAAATTAGCCAGGCCTGGTGGTCTGTGCCTGTAGCGCCAGCTACTCAGGTGGCTGAGATGGGAGGATCGCTTGAGCTTGGCAGATAGAGGATGCAGTGAGCTGTGTTTGCACCACTGCACTCCACCTGGGCAACAGAGCGAGACCCTGTCTCAAAGAAGAACAAAAACAGAAACAAAAACACATTGTGACTAATGCCTGTAATCCCAGCACTTTGGGGCTCTGAGGAAGGTGGATTGCTTGAACTCTGGAGCTCTGCAGCTAGGCAACATGGCAAAACCCTGTCTCTACAAAAAATACAAAAATTATTCAGGTGTGGTGGCGCATGCCTGTGGTTCCAGCTACTTGTGGGAATGAGGTGGGAGAATTACCTGAGCCTGGGAGACGGAGGTTGCAGTGAGCTGAGATCACGCCACTGCATTCCAGCCTGGGTGACAGAGGGAGACCCCCTCTCAAACAAAAACAGAAACAGAAACAAAAACAAAACAAAACACATTATCTTCGTTATTTCACAGAATTCAATAATGCACAAATTTCAGTTCAAGTTGACTGTCACCTGATTCCTGAATCTGGACTGATATTGGATAACGAACTGCTAAAACGGAACCTTTACTGTGATTTCAGGAAAAATGCTTAACATGATTATATGATAGATTGAAAGTGAAGTTATTAAAGGATAGAAGAAAACTGAAAATAAGTTCAATTGAGGGGTCATGTGTTTGGTATTTTTGTTCTATATAAACCTTTTAAAGTGTATTTAGTCAAATTAATCTGTCTTTTTCTTTATGACTTTTAGGTTTTGTACCATAGAAAAAAGGCTTTCCCCACTCAAACATCATAAGTACATTAATACAGTATTTTCTTCTAAAACTGTTATGGCTATTTTTTTACATTTAAATCTTAGATATGTCTAGCATTTATTTTGATATATGATTTTTTTTTAAATAGCTCTCCATGTATCCATAATGAAATAATTCACTTTCCCAGTACCGCAGTGTTGATAATTTATACTATCATTAATACTCTTAAATAGCTAGTAGAGTTAATCTTTTTCTTTTAGGGTTTCTCAGAAATTTCATGATTTTTCTCAGATGTTAATTTCAGCTGTAAACAAGTCTTTTGATAGTTTGTTCACTATCATACAAAGTTTATTAAAATTTTTCTTATCATTACAATATTGAATCTTTCTATGAACAAGATAACTACTTCTTTTTATTTGGCTACTTTTATGCTCTTTGGTCAAATTTTAAAGTTCTAAAAATATATATGTTATTAAGTTTGTTCTTAGATATTTTATAATGTTTTCAGATATTATTATAAATGAGGCATTGTCTTCCATTATATTTTTATAACTGGTTATTATTTGACATAGAAAAACTTTTTAAAATTTTTTTCTTTTTTATTATTATACTTTAAGTTCTGGGGTACATATGCAGAATGTGCAGGTTTGTTATATAGGTATACATGTGCCATGGTGGTTTGCTGCACCCATCCACCCGTCATCTATATTAGGTATTTCTCCTAATGCTATCTCTCCCCTAGCCCCCCACCCCCCGATAGGCCCCAGTGTGTGATGTTCCCCTCCCTCTGTCCATGTGTTCTCCTTGTTCACCTCCCATTTATGAGTGACAACATGTGGTGTTTGGTTTTCTGTTCTTGTTTTAGTTTGCTGAGAATGATGGTTTCCAGCTTCATCCATGTCCCTGCAAAGGACATGAACTCATCCCTTTTTATGGCTGCATAGTATTCTGCAGTATATATGTGCCACATTTTCTTTATCCAGTCTATCATTGATGGCATTTGGGTTGGTTCCAAGTCTTTGCTAATGTGAACAGTGCTGCAATAAACATATGTATGCATGTGTCTTTATAGTAGAATGATTTATAATCCTTTGGGTATATACCCAGTAATGGGATGGCTGGGTCAAATGGTATTTCTGGTTCTAGATACTTGAGGAATCGCCACACTGTCTTCCACAATGGTTGAACTAATTTACACTCCACCAACAGCATAAAAGCGTTCCTATTTCTCCACTTCCTTTCCAGCATCTGTTGTTTCCTCACTTTTTAATGATAGCCCTCCTAACTGGTGTGAGATGGTATCTCATTGTGGTTTTGATTTGCATTTTTCTGATGACCAGTGATGATGGGCATTTTTTCATATGTCTGTTGGCTGCATAAATGTCTTCTTTTGAGAAGTGTCTGTTCATATCCTTCACCCACTTTTTGATGGGGTTGTTTTTTTCTTGTAAATTTAAGTACTTTGTAGATTCTGGATATTAGCCTTTTGTCAGATGGATAGATTGCAAAAATTTTCTCCCATTCTGTAGGTTGCCTGTTCACTCTGATGATAGTTTCTTTTGCTGTGCAGAAGCTCTTTAGTTTAATTAGATCCTGTTTGCCAATTTTGGCTTTTGTTGCTATTGCTTTTGGTGTTTTAGTCATGAAGTCTTTGCCCATGCCTATGTCCTGAATGGTATTGCCTAGGTTTTCTTCTAGGGTTTTTATGGTTTTAGGTCTTATGTTTAAATCTTTAATCCACCTTGAGTTAATTTTTGTATAAGGTGTAAGGAAGGGGTCCACTTTTCAGTTTTCTGCATATGGCTAGTCAGTTTTCCCAGCACCATTTATTCAGTAGAGAATCCTTTCCACATTGCTTGTTTTTGTCAGGTTTGTCAAAGATCAGATGTGTGGTGTTATTTCTGAGGCCTCTGTTCTGTCCCATTGGTCTATACATTTGTTTTGGTAACAGTACCATTCTGTTTTGGTTACTGTAGCCTTGTAGTATAGTTTGAAGTCAGGTAGCATGATGGCTCCAGCTTTGTTCTTTTTGTTTATGATTGCTTTGGTAATGCGGGGTCTTTTTTGGTTCCATGTGAACTTTAAAGTAGTTTTTTCCAATTCAGTGAAGAAAGTCAATGGTAGCTTGATGGGGGAGGGCATTGAATCTATAAATTACTTTGGGCAGTATGGCCATTTTCATGATATTGATTCTTCCTATCCATGAGCATGGAATGTTTTTCCATTTATTTGTGTCCTCTCTTATTTCCTTGAGCAATGGTTTGTAGTTCTCCTTGCAGAGGTCCTAAGTTGTATTGCTAGGTATTTTTTCTTTTTTTTTTTTTTTTTTTTTTTAGCAATTGTGAAAAGGAGTTCACTCATGATTTGGCTCTCTGTTTGTTATTAGTATATAAGAATGCTTGTGACTTTTCCACATTGATTTTGTATCCTGAGACTTTGCTGAAGTTGCTAATCAGCTTGAGGAGATTTGGGGCTGAGACAATGGGGTTTTCTAAACATACAATCATGTCATCTGCAAACAGGGACAATTTGACTTCCTCTTTTCCTAATTGAATACCCTTTATTTCTTTCTCTTGCCTGATTGCCCTGGCCAGAACTTCCAATATTATGTTGAATAGGAGTGGTGAGAGAGGGTGTCCTTGTCTTGTGCTGGTTTTCAAAGGAAATGCTTCCAGTTTTTGCCCATTCAGTGTGATATTCACTGTGGGTTTGTCATAAATAGCTCTTATCATTTTGAGATACTTTCCATCAATACCTAGTTTATTGAGAGTTTTTAGCATGAAGGGGTGTTGAATTTTGTCGAAGGTCTTTTCTGCATCTATTGAGATAATCATGTGGTTTTTGTCATTGGTTCTGTTTATATGATGGATTACATTTATTGATTTGCATATGTTGAACCAGCCTTGCATCCCAGGGATGAAGCTAACCTGATTGTGGTTGATAAGCTTTTTGATGTGCTGCTGGATTCAGTTTGCCAGTATTTTATTGAGGATTTTTGCATCAATGTCCATCAGGGATATTGGCCTGAAATTTTCTTTTTTGGTTGTTGTCTCTGCCAGGTTTTCATATCAGGATGATGTTGGCCTCATAAAATGAGTTAGGGAGGAGTCCCTCTTTTTCTATTGTTTGAAATAATTTTAGAAGGAATGGTACCAGCTCCTCTTTGTACCTCTGGTAGAATTTGGCTGTGAATCCATCTTGTCCTGGACTTTTTTTTGGTTGGTAGGCTATTAATTGCTGCCTCAATTTCAGAACTTGTTATTGGTCCATTCAGGGATTTGACTTCTTTCTGGTTTAGGCTTGGGAGGGTGTATGTGTCCATTAATTTATCCATTTCTTCTAGATTTTCTAATTTATTTGCATAGAGGTGTTTATAGTATTCTCTGATGGTAGTTTGTATTTCTTTGGGTCAATGGTGATATCCCCTTTATCAGTTTTTATTGTGTCTATTTGATTCTTCTCTCTTTTGTTCTTTATTAGTCTGGCTAGTGGTCTATTTTGTTGATCTTTTCAAAAAACCAGCTCCTGGATTCATTGATTTTTTGAAGGGTTTTTTGTATTTCTTTCTCCGTCAGTTCTGCTCTGATCTTAATTATTTCTTGTCTTCTGCTAGCTTTTGAATTTGTTTGCTTTTGCTTCTCTAGTTCTTTTCATTGTGATGTTAGGCTGTCGATTTTAGATCTTTCCTGCTTTCTCTTGTGGGCATTTAGTGTTATAAATTTCCGTCTAAACACTGCTTTAAATGTGTCTCAGAGATTCTGGTACATTGTGTCTTTGTTCTCATTGGTTTCAAAGAACATCTTTATTTCTGTCTTCATTTTGTTATTTACACAGTAGTCATTCAGGAGCAGGTTGTTCAGTTTCCATGTAGTTGTGTGGTTTTGAGTGAGTTTCTTAATCCTGAGGTCTAACTTGATTGCACTGTGATCTGAGAGACTGTTATGATTTCCGTTCTTCTGCATTTGCTGAGGAGTGTTTTACTTCCAATTATGTGGTCAATTTTAGAACAAGTGTGATGTGGTGCTGAGAAGAATGTATATTCTGTTGATTTGGGGTGGAGAGTTATGAAGCTGTCTATTAGTTCCGCTTGGTGCAGAGCTGAGTTCAAGTCCTGGATATCCTTGTTAATGTTCTGTCTCATTGATCTTTCTAATATTGACAGTGGGGTGTTAAACTCTCCCACTATTATTGTGTGGGAATCTAAATCTCTTTGTAGGTCTCTAAGAACTTGGTTTATTAAAAAATAATAAAATAATAAACTGGGTGCTCCTGTATTGGGTGCATATATATTCAGGATAGTTAGCTCTTCTTGTTGCATTGATCCCTTTACCATTATGTAATGCCCTTCTTTGCCTCTTTTGATCTTTGTTGGTTTAAAGTCTGTTTTATTAGAGACTAGGATTGCAACCCCTGCCTTTTTTTTTTGCTTTCCATTTGCTTGGTAAATATTCCTCTATCCCTTTATTTTGAGCCTATGTGTGTCTTTGCATGTGAGATGGGTCTCCTGAATACAGTACACTGATGGGTCTTGATTCTTTATCCAATTTGCCAGTCTGTGTCTTTTAATTGGGGCATTTAGCCTGTTTACATTTAAGGTTAATATCATTATGTGTCAATTTGATCCCATCATTATGATGCTATCTGATTGTTTTGCCCATTAATTGATGCAGTTTCTTCATAGTGTTGATGGTCTTTACAATTTGGTATGTTTTTACAGTGGCTGGTACTGGTTGTTCCTTTCCATGTTTAGTGCTTCCTTCAGGAGCTCTTATAAGGCAGGGCAGGTGGTGACAAAATCTCTCAGCATTTGCTTGTCTGTAAAGGATTTTATTTTTCCTTTGCTTATGAAGGTTAGTTTGGCTGGATATGAAATTTTGGGTTGAAAATTCTTTTCTTTATGAATGTTGAATATTGGCCCTCACTCTCTTCTGGCTTGTAGGGTTCCTGCCGAGAGATCTGCTGTTGCTCTGATGGGCTTCCCTTTGTGGGTAACCCAACCTTTCTCTCTGGCTGCACTTAAACTTTTTTCCTTCATTTCAAACTTGGTGAATCTGATGATTATGTGTCTTGGGGTTGTTCTTCTCAAGGAGTATCTTTGTGGTGTTCTCTGTATTTCCTGAACTTGAATGTTGGCCTGCCTTCCTAGGTTGGGGAAGTTCTGGATAATATCCCGAAGAGTGTTTTCCAACTCAGTTCCATTCTTCTGGTCACTTTCAGTTACACCAATCAAACATAGATTTGGTCTTTTCACATAGTCCCATATTTCTTGGAGGCTTTGTTTGTTTCTTTTCATTTTTTTTCTCTCATCTTGTCTTTTTACTTTCTTTCATTAAGTTGATCTTCAATCTCTGGTATCCTTTCTTCTGCTCAATTGATTTGGCTATTGATACTTGTGGATGCTTCGCAAAGTTCTTGTGCTGTGTTTTTCAGCTCCATCAGGTCATTTATGTTCTTCTCTAAACTGGTCATTCTAGTCAGCAATTCCTCTAACCTTTTTTCAAGGTTCTTAGTTTCCTTGCATTGGGTTATAACATGCTCCTTTAGCTCAGAGGAGTTTGTTATTACCCACCTTCTGAAGCCTACTTCTGTCAATTCGTCAAACTCATTCTCCATCCAGTTTTGTTCCCTTGCTCGCGAGGAGTTGTGATTCTTTGGAGGAGATGAGGCATTCTGGTTTTTGGAATTTTCAGCATTTTTGCACTGGTTTCTCCCCATCTTCATGGATTTATCTACCTTTGGTCTTTGATGTTGGTGACCTTCGGATAGGGTCTCTGAGTGGATGTCCCTTTTGTTGATGTTGATGCTATTCCTTTCTGTTTGTTAGTTTTCCTTCTAACAGTCAGGCCCCTCTGCTGCAGGTCTGCTGGAGTTTGCTGGAGGTCCACTCCAAACCCTGTTTGCCTGGGTATCACCAGCAGAGGCTGCAGAACAGTAAAGATTGCTGCCAGTTCCTTCCTCTGGAAGCTTTGTCCCAGAGGGGTGCCTGCCAGATGCTAGCGAGAGCTCTCCTGTATGAGGTGTCTGTCTGCCCCTACTGGGAGGTGTCTCCCAGTCAGGATACGTGGGGGCCAGGGACCCACTTGAGGAGGCAGGCTGACCCTTAGCAGAGCTTGAGCACTGTGCTGGGAGATCTGCTGCTCTCTTCTTAGCCATCAGGCAGGGATGTTTAAGTCTGGTGAAGCTGCACCCACACCCGCCCCTTCCCCCAGGTACTCTGTCCCAGGGAGATGGGGGTTTTATCTATAAGTACCTGATTGGTGCTGCTGCCTTTTTTTCAGAGATGCCCTGCCCAGAGTGGAGGAATCTAGAGAGACAGTCTGGCTGCAGTGGCCTTGCTGAGCTGCAATGGGCCCCACCCAGTTTGAACTTCCTGGTGGCTTTGTTTACACTGTGGGGGTAGAACTGCCTGCTCAAGCCTCCTCAGTGGCAGAAGCCCCTCCCCCCAGCAAGCTCTAGCATCCTAGGTTGACCTCAGACTGCTGTGCTGGCAGCTGGAATTTCAAGCCAGTGGATCTTAGCTTGCTGGTCTCCATGGTGGTGGGACCCACTGAGCCAGACCACTTGGCTCCCTGGCTTCAGTCCCATTTCCAGGGAAGTGAACGATTCTGTCTTGCTGGCATTCCAGGTGGCACTGGGGTATGAAAAAAAAAAAAAACTCCTGCACCTAGCTCAGTGTCTGCCCATATGGCAGCCCAGTTTTGTGCCTAAAACCCAGGGCCCTGGTGGCATAGGCCCTGGAGGGAATCTCCTGGTCTGCAGGTTGTGAAGACCATGGGAAAAATGCAGTATCCAGGCCAGAGTGCACTGTTACTCATGGCAAAGTCCCTCAGGGCTTCCCTTGGCTGGGGGTAGGGGGAATCCCCCTACCCCTTTTGCTTCCCAGATAAGGCAATGCCCCACCCTGCTTTGGTTCACTCTCCATGGGCTGCACCCACTGTCCAACCAGTCCCAATGAGATGAACTGGGTACCTCACTTGGAAATGCAGAAATCACCTGCCTTCTGTATCAATCTCACTGGGAGCTGCAGACCCAAGCTGTTCCTATTTGGCCATGTTGCCAACAAATATAGAAAAACTTTTGATAAACTTACTAAGTTCTCTTTTTGCCAACAATATACTTCTTTTCATTTATTCTTTATTTTAATTTGTTTTTAGAGATTGGGACCCCCTGTGTTACTCAGGCTGGTCTCAAATTCCTGGCCTTAGATGATCCTCCCACCTTGGCCTCCAAAGTGCTGGAATTGCAGGTGTGAGCCAATCATTTATTCTTTTGAGTTCTCTAGGTATGGGAAAAATAATTTTTCTACTTCTTTTCCATTTCTATACTGGATAGTATTTTCTGAAAAGCTGAATAATACTGGAGATACTGGGTATCCTTGTCATGTTCCCAATGGTAATGAGAATTTTTCTACCATCTCATCATTAGGCATGAGGTTCTTTATGCCTACTTTACTAAGATTTTGTATCTTAAAAAGTCGGGTATGGCTGGGTACGGTGGCTCATGCCTGTAATCCCAGCACTTTGGGAGGCCGAGGCAGGTGGATCATGAGGTCAGGAGTTCAAGACCAGCGTGGCCATGATGGTGAAGCCCCATCTCTACTAAAAATACAAAAATTAGCCGGGTGTGGTGGTGGGTGCCTGTAATACCAGTGAATAGTTTCTACTCAGGAGACTGAGGCAGAGAATTGCTTGAACCCAGGAGGTGGAGGTTGCAGTGAGCTGAGATTGCGCCACTGCACCCCAGCCTGGGTGACAGAGTCTCAAAAAACAAAAAAGTCAAGTGTGTATATATATATATATAAAATGTATATAATTAATTAATTTATTTTTAAGAGACAAGGTCTTGCTCTCTTAATAATAAATTAAATTACACCACTGCTGGAGTGCAGTGGTGTAATCACAGCTCATTGCAATCTGGAACTCCCATGCTCAAGGGATTCTCCCCCCTCAGCTTCCTGAGTAGCTAGAACTACAGGCATGGGTCACCAGGCCTGTCTAATTTTTTCAATTTTTGTGAAGACAGGGTCTCATTATGTTGCTCAGGCTGGTTTCAAACTCCTGGCCTCATGTGATCCTCCTGCCTTGGCCTCCCAAAGGGCTGGGATTATAGGTGTGCGCCACCACACCCAGCCAGGAATAGATTTTTTATCTTGTCAAATGCTTTTATAGCATGTAGGGCCTTGAACTTTTTATTATTTTCTTACTTGACTCATAAATATAAATTATATAAACATATTTATTAACTTTGAACCATTTTTGCATTCTAGAATCTCTTGACTTGGTTATGGTGTAATACTCTTTAATATATTATCCAATTATAGTTGCTAAAATCACACTTAAGATTTTAATGCCAACATTCATAAATGAGCTTGGTCTTTTCTTTTTAGACTCTATTTAGGTCAGATTTATGTATAAGTATTATGCTGACTTTGCAGAACAAGCCTTTCTTTTCACAGCCCTTTTTTCCCCCATGCACTCTTGGAAAGTTTGAATAGTATTGAAATTAATTTTTCCTCAAAAGTTTTAAGGATTTCCCTTATGAAACATGGTACTTTTAGGCAATTTAGGATTTTGGTAAATTTCTCAATTTATTCCATAGTTATCAGTCTGTGTTTTCTGTCTCTTCACGGTTCAGCTTTGGTGATTTTTTTTTTCCAAAATAAATTACTTGTTTTCAGATTTATTTGCTTTCAACGTTGCAGAGAGTTTCTTAGGAGCCTTCCTATTTCCCATTCCTCAGATTTCTATTGATGGAAGAGAACGTATGAGTATGATATTTCTGACTACTCTGTCACCCTTGCTGCCTCTCCCCAAAGGAGGGGGAGTGACTTTTCTGACTGTGAAACTGGGAGCTTAGCTGAACATGAGTGGCTTGGCTTTATCTCTTTCAAAGGAGCTGCTCCTCAGAATTCACATGCTCTCTTTGGTTTGAGGAGAGTGGCCTGGCCCTGCAGGGCCTGACAGTGGATTGGATGGTTTTTTATCCAAGTTCTCCGGAGTGTTTGGAAGCTCACCGGGTTGCGATTCTAAGCCTTATATTCTAATCAGCTTAAAAACAACAGGTCTGACTTTTGATCTTTATTGATTTAATGCCTCTCTCTTAGTTCTCCCTATTTTCTTGCTTGGGAGGAGGAAAGAGTGGTTTTATTCGCTAGGACCTTCAAACCCTTAATATTGATTTTAATAGATGGCTAAGGACTAGAATTTAGGGGATAAAATAATACATAGAAATGGAAACTTCTTAAAGGCCAGCTTGGGTAGTTTGGGACTATGTCAGGACACTAGGTATTTGAGACGTGGTTTATAACCACTATTGTCCTGTACCTGGTCTTCACCTGGCATGGGCCTTAGTGTGGGGAGAGAGAGAGGGCAGCTCTGTAGCTCATTGACACCAAATGCTGCACCTTTGCTTTCACCAAAGCAAACAGCTAGGACAAGGATTAAATGATCAGAAAAGAATCTTAGTTTCAGTTAAAGCAGATTGAGATTCAGTGTGCAGATTTTGTAAGTATTGTGGGTGCAATGAATTTCTCTCTGTAACTTTTTATTCTCAGCAAGGACTGCAGAGAGCTAAGTTACATAAGATCTCTCAAACTTAGATGTGCAAACAAATCTCTCAGGGGGTCTTGTTAAAATGCAGATTTGGATTCTGTCATTCTGGAGTAGAACCCAAGATTTTGCATTTCTAGCAAGTTTCAGGTGATGCTGCTACTGTTGATCTGAGAGATGCACATTAGTGAGGTGTTAGACTTTGCTTAGCAGACCCCAGTTTGATTTCTTGTTATCTTGTTTTGAATAGCATTCAAGGTGAAAGAGGCCATTTTGGACTCATGCAGCTTGTCCTAGGCTTTGGGTTCAGATCAACCTCCGCCATGTGGCCTCCAGTTGGCGCTGCATGTGCTAATCACGTAAATTCTGATCTGGCTTCAACTGTCAGTGACCTAGGCTATCTCATTACTATGCAGAAGTGGTAGATTTCATTAATTAAAAAATAAATAAATAAATGGAACTTTTGTTGTATAGCAAATATGTCATCTTCTTGGTTTGAAATGGAGAAACAATTCAGTGAACTTATTTCAAATTTGCAGGCTAAAGCAGGCGATTTTAGAAGGCTTGTGCCTGGAATACTCTGAGAATCATGTTTCCTGGGGAAATCAAGGAGGAACTAGATTGGTATTTAAAAATATGCTTTCCACTACCATTGGTATTTAAAAATATGCATGCCCACTACCATTAAAACAGGGATTATGGGCAAATGAAAGAAAAATTAAGGAAGACAGACTTAAGAAGAGAGAGAGTTTCCCTCCGAGAAAAAGTGAGACCTTACAGGATAGACTAGCTACATATATAGAAAATATATATACTCATATCCAACTGCTTTTAAATATAGGCTTGCAAAAGGAAAGATATTTTGGTATTTATCTGAATAGAGAGGGGTTGCTAGAGAAGAGAGAAATCTAGACAAGAAATAGAAGAAGCAATGCTCAGATACTAAGAGCAAAGAAGGCCCAAGAGTGCTAGCATTATACAAGATTGAGAAAGAAAGGAAGCCCCTTAAGAAGGAGGTTAAGCAGTTAAAAACCTTAGCTAGGCCCTCCTGAAATGAGAGAACCCCAGCGGGGAAGAACACAGTCCACTGCAGGAAAAGCTGCGGCAGAATGATCATCACTGTAAGCCCAGAAGATTCAGAAGCACAGGAAAGAAAGGGCCTTTAGGAGATCAGGACAGTTATTAGCCCTCATGAAAGCCCTCAGGGCACAGGCTTCAGACAGCCTCATAGGCATTCCTGCTCGGAAATTTGCTGAGAGATCCTCTAGCAGAAACACATGTGAAGACAAGGAGAAAAAACAAACAAACAAACAAACAAAAACAAACAAACAAACAAAAAACTGTTCCTTGGAGCCAGGTGTCATGGGCTTCAGCAATCACATTGCAAGAGACATCAGTAGCTGCCACAGTGTTGCTGACAGGTGCTGCTAAGTCTCTGGGATGTGATAGACCCCAGTGGCATGTATCAGGTTCTACTAAGAACTAGTTCTGAGAATGTTATTTTGTTACATTAACTGCTCTAGGGGCTGTGGATTTACTTGAATTGTTTTAAACTTTGGCAGGTGTGAGACTGGTGCATCATATTTGAGATCTTTTAGTCCTTTGAACTTTCCACTTTTAATCAAAGAGAAAACAAAATCCCATAAAAGAAAACCAGCACACAGGGAAAATGTGTTGTAACAAATGTGACAAAGGCTAATTTTCTTAATGCAAAAAATCCTAAAATGCAGTAGAAAAAAATGGGCAACAAATATGAACAAGCAATTTACAGAAGAGATAATATGAAAGCCTCTTAAGCAAATGAAAACACTCAACCTCATCTGTAATTTTTAAAATGCAAATTAAAACAAAGTCCTTTTTTATCTACTAGATTGGCAACAAAGTTTTAAATGTGAAAATGCACCATGCTGAAGATGTGAGAACACAGGCATCTACGCATTTCTGGCAGAGTGTAAATTGAAAAACTTTCTTTGAGGCGGGGCGCAGTGGCTCACGCCTGTAATCACAGCACTTTGGGAGGCTGAGGTGGGCGAATCACAAGGTCAGGAGTTCGAGACAAGCCTGACCAACACAGTGAACCCTCGTCTGTACTAAAACTACAAAAATGGTGGGGCGTGCCTGTAGTCCCAGCTACTCAGGAGGTTGAGGCAGAAGAATTGCTTGAACCCGGGAGGCAGAGGTTGCAGTGAGCCGAGATTGCGCCACTATACTCCAGCCTGGGTGACACAGCGAGACTCTATCTCAAAAAAAAGAAAAAAGAAAACACCTTTGGAGAGCAACTTATCAATATTACTAAAAATGTTTGAAGCCCATAGTCTTTGACCTAGCAATCCAACTTGTAGAAAATATTTCTACAGAAAAAAATTACATGTATGCACAAAGATACGATGACTGTGTGTCTATGAGAGTATATTTCCCAAAGCATTGTTTGTAGCCTGAGAGCAATTTCAATACTCATTAACTGGAAAGTGGTTCAATATATTATGATGCATTCGTATAATGAAATGCTATGTAGTCATTAAATGAGTAAGATTTATGCTGATGTGGCTATAGTCTGCAAGATAGATTGCTAATCAGTTAGAACAATGTACAGAACATTGTGAATAGGATGCCATGGTTTGTAGGGAAATGTGGGGTAGTACACTTATGTGCATAAATGCATTGGATATGTTTTATTCTCTATTTCAATGCAATCGGCACTTACCCCTAACTCCAGCCACTGCTGTGATGACCAATTCTTTGCAGGCTTCAACAAGCCTCACACTGGTGCACCGTGACAGTGTCTCTTCTCAGGCCTGCAGTGTGTAGTATTTGCTCCTGCCTGTCTTAGTCAGCTCAGGCCAGCGTAACAAGTACCATAGACTGGGGTGGCTTAGAAAATCCAAGATCATGGTGCTGTCCATTCAGATCCTGGTAAGGGCTTTCTTCCCGGTTTTCAAAAGGCTGTCTTCCCTCTGTGTTCTCACATGGCAGAGAGGGTGAACTTCAGTCTCTTCCTTTTCTTATAAGGACACTAACCCCATCATGGGGCCTCCACCCTCATGACCTCATTAAAACCTAATTACCAACAAAGGCTCCACTTCCAAATAATATCACATCGAGGGGTTAGGGCTTCAACACAGGAATTATGGAGGGACACAAACCTTCAGTCTATGACACTGTCCCAGGGCTTCTCTGAAGCTGTGGAGAGAGAGAGACTCTCACACAAACCCATTCAACATTCATGCACTTGCAGTGTAGAAGTGCAAGGGAATTAACTGTTTGGATACCCTCCATCAATAAAGCACAGGAAACACTAGATAAATGCCTCCTCTTTCACACTCAGGTGGACAGTTGAGAGTCACAGTTTATGAAGCTTTCCAGAAGCCCCATCAGAATCCAGCTCTTGTTGCTCACAGTAGTGGCCAATTCAATGCTGCTCTTCTTTATCGCCTTTTCCTCTTAACTTGTTTAACTCCCCCTGATTGCTACTCCTCCTCCTTGGGATCATGTTGTCAGACTACCTACAAAAAAGCTTTGTATCAGCTCTGATTTCAGGAGAACCCAAGCTAAGAAAATATATATGCTTGCATATGTATAAAATAGTTCTAAAAAATAAATTATGTAACCAATAACCATTATTTACCTCTTTGATGGAGACAGAGCTATGAGAAGAAAGTCTTTATTTTTAGTATATCTCTTTCTGTACTTTTGAATTTTTAAAAAGGTGTACATGAATTACTTACTAAAGAGTTTTTTTAAAGTGTGACATTTTGGGTCACACCTTCACTCAAAATTTTCAGACTTTGCTGCATTATTTTGACATTGATAATTGCTGCGGTAAGATTTGAGGCCAGTCTCGGATATTTTTTTTCCTTATCAGTGACTTACTATTTCTGCCTTAATTGATGAAAAATTTATTCTTGAGTTTATATTTGATATTCAGCAACTTTACCAGGATATACTTTGTGTCAATGTTCTGTATCAACATCTCCCTAAACATATGTACTTTTAGTTTGCACATTTTCTCTTCCATTTTGGAAAATGTTTATTCCATTTTATCTTCAGGTTAGTTTTTTCTCTGTTCCATGAATTGGGTTGTCATCTTCAAAGACTCCAATTATACTTGTGTTGAAATGTCATTGTCTTCCCACTCTGTTGTCTTTTTATTTACTTTATAGATTTCCTTTTCCTTTGCATTTAGTTTGCTTATTTTAAGCAAGTTTTTTCTTTGGTCTCTGTTACCAATGTTCTTAGCCATATATATATATGTATTTTCAATGCCCTTATGTTTGCAGTACTATGTTAAGCATGGAGTAATTGGAACCAGAGAGCCAGATTTGAATCTTAGCTCCAAAGCTTTCCAGTTGTGTGACCTGAAGCAAATTATATAGCTTCTCTCTGAGGAAGTTTCTATTTTTAAGTATTCTTCTGTTACATAATTATCTACATCTCTGAGTAAGAGAACCTTTCAGGGTTTGTATTTCATAATAGGCAGTTGTACAAAGTCCACTTGGCCTCTTGAATTGCTGACAAAATGGTTTCTGGTGATTCTCAGTTCTTTGAAAGAGGCTACCCTCACTCTAAGGTTCGTTATTTTGGCTCTTCATTCAAGTCCTGCTGAGAGGCAGTATATTGTAATGGCTGAAGAGTATGGGCTCTGAAATCAATCTGCCAGGTTCAAATCCTGGCTTTGCCCCTTTGGAGCTCTGTGTTCTTTGGAAAGCTAATTAACCATTTGTACTTCAAATTCCTCATCTGTAAAATGAGAAAACAATAACTCTTACCTTACAGTGTTCTTGTGAGGATTATATGCATAATGTACTCAACATATTTTAACAGTGTCTGGCTCATAGTAGGCTCTTTATAATTATTCAGTCTTATAACTACTATTATGTGCTCATTTTATTATTTTTAAAATAGTGTTTTTGAGCCTTAATTTGTTTATGTAGTTCTCCAATTATATTTTTCATCTTATATTGTTCTATCATCTTTTTTTGCCTGTCTTTTTCATTGTTTTCCTATTCCTCTTAAGATTAGAGCCCTCATAATGGGAAATTTTCTTCTGATCTATTCAGTTATGTTTTCTCCCAGAAAGGATGGTTTATCTACCATATATATCCTTTTTTTGCCTTTGTAAAAATGATAACATCTTTTGTACAGTTGCCATGCTCTCCCTTTCTCTTTTCCATTTTTCTTGCAGTCAGCTTTACTAAGACCTTGTGTGTCTGTCTCGTAAGTTTAGCTTGGTAGTAGGGTGTATTTTGTTTTCTGTATCCTATGGCCCAGAGAATGGATAATCAGCAGTAATTTTGTTTAGACCCACCTGCTAGGGCCCTTTCCACCACTGTGGGGCTTTATCATATGTTAGTGGGTAGCATCTTTAGACTTCAGATCATTTCCCCAATTCAGGATGGGGCCTTGGAAGCTCTACTTCTGACAGAAATGATTGTCTTAGGTGTTCATTATCTGGCATTGCTGTCCTCCCTCCAGCTGCCATTGCCATACTTAGCTAGTAGAGAAAAAAAGAAATGCAGAACCATGAGTTTGGCAAACACACATATTTTCAAGTCAAGTGGCTTCAGACAGGATGACTGTCAGCTGGTAAGTGAAACTCTTTCTCCTGCGTCTCTTATTCCTTAGAAGTTTTCTCCTTACTTACCTGCGGTCTTCTATTCTGCTTCTATTCTATTCTGTTTATAGCTACACGCACTTATCATGTTCCAACTTTGCTTTTGACTTTCTTTCTTGCCAAAAAAAAATATATATATATATACATATGTATATATAGTGTTAAGCTTCAGGAGATTTTCCTGCTCCGAGGAGGTGTTGTATGTACATGGTGGGGCACAGAGGTGTGCTACTATTTCCACGTGGTTTCCTTCAGGATAATTATACTGGGCCCTCTGTTTAGTTTTCTTCAAATTAGTGGCAGGGGTAGGAAGGGAAGTTTAGGACCTTTGCTGTTTCCTAAAATATTGCTTCCCTTCTTTCTTTGATTATTTCTGGTGGTGTTTTTTGCTTGTTTGTTTTTGCTAAATGCCATGCTTTTTGTCTTATTTGAGAGAGGCAAAGAGTAATGATAGAAGCTATCTTGAGAATGTAAGTTTTAAATAACCATGGTGCCCAATTTTCCACTTCATATATCTGTAAGGTAGACATCAAATTTCTGCTTGAATGTCTTTATGATGATCATTTATAATTTCAGTTACAGTCAGACCATTTTACTGGGGAAGGTGAAGTAATTCTAATTAGTAACATTTTGTTTCTCTAAAATTTGACCTGAATACTGCCTTATTTTATCTTCTATGTATTGCACCTAAATCTGTCATGTGGAATTATACAGTCAATTGAATAATTAAAGAGTTTACACATCTATATTTTCAGTTTTCTCTCCTGTGGGCCAGTGGTTCCTATCTCCTTCAATCCCCCTCATGTGATATGATTTCACAATTGCTAATTGCTCTTCTGGACATATTGGTAAATATCCAGATATTAGATATTGGTAAACATCTAAATATCTAGATAATTGTTAAATATCTTTTAAGATGTTGTGACCATAATGGAATATACCAATCCAGATGACTAGAAGAGGCAAATGACTCTCCCGGTGCTGAACCACGCATATTAGCAGTCTGTAGCCAAGCATAGGACTCTCTGATTGTAGGTGGTGTCGCCTGAAGAAACAGGATGAAGAACATGTTTCATTAGTGTTTTGCGGTTGTATGCCTGAGAATCTAACTCTGGCTAATTGAATCAGAAAGGGAATGTATCAGAAGGGTATTGTGGATTTCACATAGTTGAATGAAAAACCAGAGACTCAGACTGGGAAAAAAGACAGAAACCAGGACAAAAACTACCTGTTTGTTAAGGTTTTACTGCTGGAAAAAATGAACTTCAGCAATTTCTTCTATCTTCACAGCACTGTTTTCAGCAGACAGAGTCCTAAGTGGATGCCTGATTGGCTGATCCTGGGACACATGCCTGCTCGCTGGATGTACTGAGGCCATGAGAAGAAGGATCTGGCAAAACAAACCTCAGGGACCTCATCAAGAAGGCAGAGGACCTGGACTAACCATGGCATCCAAACTGAACACAATTTTAGAGATAATTCCCACAGAAGAGACAGGATTTCTAGAAAATGGAAAGAGCCCGCTATTGGAAAAGAATGGGCGTTTACTGAGATGCAACTATAAGCTGGTGAAATATAATTTTGTTTAAAATCATTTAATTTTATTCCACATCATTTTCCTTTGAAGATATTTGAATTGCCAGGGACATTAATATTATCAAGGAGATTTGCTGTTTCACCCAAATATGAGATGTCTGCTTTGGGATTAGATCCCTGCCTCATTCAATTTCCTTTTCCCTTAGTCTTTTCTTGAGTTATAGACATTTGTTCATTTTTTTCAACTTATTCAACAAGTATTTATTGAACAACTACTGTGTGCCATATACTGTTTTTGGTTTGGTATGGAAAGCCTGTAGGAATCTCTGTTGTAATCTTGGGAATTTGCCCAACCTGCTCTTTAGATGGTGCTATGAACTGACTTGTGTGCTCCCAAAATTTATCTATTGAAGCTCTAAGCTCCAATGTGATGATATTTGAAGATGGGACCTTTGGGAATTAATTAAGGTTAGATGAGGTCATGAGGATGGGGCCCTTATGATGGGATTAGTGCCCTTATAAGAAAACACACCAGAGTGCCTGCTTGCTCTTTCTCTCTCTGCCATGTGAAGAGACAGTACGAAGGCAGCTTATTGCAAGCCTAAGAGAGAACCCTTGTCAGAATTGGACTTCCAGTCTCCAGAACCATGAAAACACAAACTTCTATTGTTTAAGCCACCCAGTCTATGGAATTTTGTTCTGGAAGCCCAAGCTGACTAATATGGTTGGAGTCCAGTGCTTTGCCTGAAGAAGGTACATCTCTAAAACTAAACATTTTGCTCATTGAAGCTTGATCTGAAATAATTAAGACTTTGGTCATGAAAATCTTAGACAGAATCCTTTCAGTGACTACCTTTATTCTGAATTGGCAGGCAGTTGTTCTGATAGATCTGAGAAGATTCTTTTGGCAACAATTTCTCCAACTTCAGATATGTTGAAAAACAAAATAAATATGTTAATAATTAACATGATGTAATGAACTTCAGTAGTAAATTAAGACTAGAACAGATTAGGGGTACCAGGAACCTTGGTTGTAAAGTGGCATATATAAACATAGTTGCATCAAAACTTGCTAAAGTGGCCAGGTGCGGTGGCTCATGCCTGTAATCCCAGCACTTTGGGAAGCCGAGACAGGTGGATCACCTGAGGTCAGGAGTTTCAGATCAGCCTGGCCAACATGGTGAAATGCTGTCTCTACTAATAATACAAAAATTAGCCAGACATGATGGCACATGACTGTAATCCCAGCCACTTAGGAGGCTGAGGCAGGAGAATCGCTTGAACCTGGGAGGCAGAGGTTGCAGTGAGCTGGGATCGCACCATTGCACTCCAGCCTGGGCAACACAAGCAAAACTCTGTCTCAAAAAAACAAAACAAAACAAAAACACACATAAAAAACAAAACAACAACAATAACAAAAACTTGTTAAAGCATTGGAAGTATTGAGGCAATTTATTAAAGAAATGCTATATAAAATAACAGCAGAGACATGAGAATGGAAAGAGATTTCTGAAAAATAATTATAAGTGACTGTAGGGAAGTGTTAGTTTTGTTACAGGGTAGTCGGGAGGGCAGAATACATAAAAGACTTGATTTTGCCTATAAAGCAGTAGTTTATTAAAGAATATAGCAAGAGGAATAGATTGTTGGAAGGACAGTTTGGTTCATCGTCAGAAACTCACTGCCTTATAGCCTATCCCTCCCTCCTTGAGAGGCATGCTCTGCTGGACTTTAAATTTCTTTGGCTCAATGCACAGGAACAGCTTAAGTTGTACCTCTTTTCAGTTGGTTTCATACCTTTGCAGAGCATCCAAGGGCAACATACATATCACTATTACATTTGGATGGGGGAGGTACTGACTCCACCTTGCTCATTTTAATCAATACTAGTCTCTTTTCCTATTTCATACTCGACGTAATTTTGATAATATAAAGAAAAATATGTATAGTTCCTCTATTAGTATATTTATTGCAGGTACTTCAATACATAATTTCTATAAGTAACTTTATTGAATTATGCATGTGGAACCAGATCTTAATAACAACCTCCTCTCTCTAACCTCTAACAAATACGCTGTAATGGGCAGGATGATGCACCCTGCCACACACATACACACACACAAAGATGCTCACATCCTAATCTCTGGAATCTGGAAATACTTTATGTTTCATGACAAAGGGGAATTAAGATTGTAGCTAAAGTTAAGGTTGCTAATCAGCTGTTGTTAAAATAGGGAGATCATCCTGGATTATCTGGATGAGGCCAGTGTACTCACAAGGATCCTTGCATGTGAAAGATGGAGGCAAATGAGTTTGTGTCAAAATGTGTGGGAAGGATGTGATCTGTCATGGCTGGCTTTGAAGATGAAGGGAGCCATGAACCAAGGAAGGTAGGCAGCCTTTAGAAGCTTGAAAAGTTGAGGAAACAGATTTACACCTAGACCTCCAGAAAGGAACACACCCCTGCTGACACTTTGAAATCAGCTCAGTAACACCCATGTTGGACTTCTGATCCCTAGGGCTATAAGATAGTAAAGGTTGATTGTTTTAAGCCACTACATTTGTGGTAATTTGTGACAGCAGCCATAGGAAACATATACTTGCTATACAGTAATCCCTTGGTATCCATGGGGAATTGGTTCCAGGACAACCCCCTCTCCCATGGATACCAAAGTCTGTGGATGCTCAAGTTTCTTATATAAAATGGTGTAGTATTTGCACATAACCTATGCACATCCTCTTGTATACTTTAAATCACCTCTAGATTACTTATAATACGTATAATACAATGCAAATGTTATGTAAATACTTGCTATACTGTATTTTTAAAATTTGTATTTTTTTTATTGTTGTATTGCTATTTTTTATTTTTCAAATATTTTTGATCCTTGGTTGAATAAATGAGCGCAGAACCTGCTGATACAGAGAGCTCTTGTATGTATTTTGTCTCATACCTCAAAGGCAAAGTAGGTATTTGTTTAGAGAGATCAGGCAATTTAAGAACATGGCTATCTATCTTCTAGAATTCTGGTTAAAGACATTCAGGAATACGATATAAAAAGGTGGATCTCTCCAAATACTGACATTTGCATCAGAAGAGATTTTGGTTATTCATATAATGATTGAAATGAAAACCACAAAGGCTAGTGAAGAAAGTACCTTTTTCTTCAAATGTAGAACAGCTTTATGGAAGGTTTAAAATTAATTTTAAATTTCAGTTTCTTCTGAATAAATGGGTCCTTGGAACCCTTTTGTTGTTTATCAGATTGGAGGACATCTAAAATGAAGCATGATGAAAATTCCGTCCATGAAAATAGATCTTTGCAAAATGTCACAGTAATTATTCCCAGCCTCAAGTCCATATGCAAAAATCCAATATAGGGTTTTTTTTTGGCAACTATAACAATAACATTTCCCATGTACCCAAATTGTGAGTCCTGCTTATTAGAAATAATTAAGATAATAATGCATTGCTCCTCACTCTGTCTGGTGTCTTTAGATGGACCTGGCTGTCCACACACTAGTGTACCTGGAATGTGCAAAATCTGCTGCCGGAGTTAACGTCTTATCTCTGACTATTCTGATCTGACCTGTTGCTGTTACTTCTTTATTTCCTCAGTTCCTTCTTAGGCTCTCAGACTCAGCTTTGATAATTCGCCCTTGTTCCCCACACCTTTGTTCCCCATGCCATTGACTAATCTATTTGGGACACACTTTCCTGTTTTCCCTTGGGACTTTAGGACCCCATTTTTGTATTTGCGTTTACCTTAGTCGGCTTGAGCTGCCATAACAAAATACCATAGACTTGGTGGTTTAAAAAACAGATTTATTTTCTCACACTTCTGGAAGCTAGAAGTCCATGATCAGGGTGCCAACTAAGTACAGTTCTGGTAAGTGTTCTCTTCCTGGCTTACAGATGGCCACCATCTCCCTGTGTGCTCACATGATTTCTTCTTTGCATGAGCATGCACAGACAGAGAGAGCAAACAAGCAAGCTCTCTGGCGTATCTTCTTATAAAGGCACCAATCCCACCAGGAGGACCTCATCTTCATGACTTCATCTAAACCAAATTTTCTGCAAAAGGCCACATCTTCAAATACTATCTCCTTGGGGGTTAGGTCTTCAACACATGAATGGGAGGTTGGGAACAATTCAGTTCATCACAGCCTTTTTTGTCTCATGAAGCTTGATTCAAGGTAAAAGACAACCAGAAGATGACTTTCAAATGGTAAAAACTTAATCTCATTGATTCTGTCTTTAAGGTATATGCTGCCTTCATTGTTTTCTTCAAATTGATAGCAATGTATATTTTTAAATTATTATTTAATTGCAATAACACTTAATACGAGATCTATCCTCTTAACAAATTTTAAGTGTACAGTGCATTATTGTTGACTATACATACGACGTATAACAAACCTCAGAAGCTTATTCATCTTACTTAACTGAAACTCTACACCTGTTGATTAATAACTCCCATCTCCTCCTAATTCTAGCTCCTAGTAACCACCATTCCAGTCTTTGTTTTCTAAGTTTGACTATTTTAGATACATCATCTAAGTGGGATCATGCAGTACTTGCCTTTCTGTGTCTGGTTTTATTTCACCTAACATAATGTCCTCAAGGTCAATCCATGGTGTTGCCTATTACAGAATTTCCTTCTTTTTTAAGGCCGAGCAGTTTTCCACTGCATGTATATACCACATTTTCTTTATCCATTTATCTGTTGATGGACATTTGTTTTCACATCTTAGCAATTGTGAGTAGTGTTGCAGTGAACACAGTAGTGCTAATATCCCTTGAAGATCCTGATTTCAATTCTTTTGGATACATACTCAGAAGTGAGGCTGCTGGATCATATAATAGAAATATATTTTTAAGGACCTTTTAAGGTTTACCATGAACATTAACTACTAATTTTCTTTTTCTGTAAGATCTTTTATTTCACGAATCTGAATTCTTCTACCAAGGGGATTTTTAGGAATCAAATTCTCATAGTTGGTGAGAAACTGGTATATTGAAAATATAAATTAATTACATTGTACGATATTTGAGATTTTTCATTAGATATCTAAAATATCACATTAATATTCATTCATTGGCTTTTTGGCATAAATCTTACTTTTAAATCAAAGTATAGAAGAGATTTTGAGGGAAATGCTCTCAAATAGCATAGCATAGATGAGACATAATTGATTATTTTATTATGCTTCAGGGTCAATTGTCTTTAAGATCCAGTAGGGAAACAGAGGGTGGCATTAAAAAAGTTTGAGTTGTGATTCAAATACAAGGTCTCCAGATGGAAACCTCCATATTAGAAGCACATTTTTCCTGCACAGTTTTATCTAAGATGGGCTGGAAGGGATCTGGAGACCTGCAGGAATGTGTTTAGGGATGGCAAAGATAAAAGTCTCTGAGTAATATGGGAAGAAGACTGGGTGTTGATGGTGTTTCCTTGACTGCTGTGGTCCCAGTAGCTTCCTCCTCTTCAGTCTGGCTGTGTTCATTGTTAATGTCAGGAAATCAGGCAGCATTCTGTGGAATGATGAAGAGGATCTCAGGTAAGTGAGAATTAATTACATGAGATAGGCATTGCCTAAAAGCTATCATTCTTCATTTGAGTGCCTGCAGGGGACAATCGGAACCTCCTGCAGTATAATTACCACCTTACAGTGGAGTGACCTGATTTACAAAAATACAGCAATAATAAAATAACATTTACAAAGCAATTTATACTTTACAAAGATATTTCATGATCATTTCTTTATTTTATCCCTGTAAAAACTCTGCAAAGTAGATAGGGCAGGGAGAGCTACTCTTTTACTAAAAGATGAAGAAACAGAGAGAGGTTGACTTGCCCCTAATCATACAACTACTATGTGGGAGAATCCTGGTCTCCCAGGTGCACTCTTGCCACCACACGTTGCTCCACTGGTGAGTTGGAAAAGCCACCCAACTCTTCAGACCCACAGCAAAACAGAATGTGCAGCCTGCTGCAAGAGTGTGTGTGCGTGGATATGTGGAAGTTTGCGGTAATGCTACAAACAGGGAGCATCACAGTAAAAGACACTATTTTATATAAGAGAGGTGGCACAGGGAGAAAGAGAAAGAAGGAGAGGGAGAGAAAATGAGAGTAAAAGTGAGAGTAAGAGGGTGGATCTTGAGGAAAGAAAGAGTGCGATGGAACCTGAAAACCATATACTAAAACTAAAAACCAAAATGTCAAAACTTTTTTTGTTTTTGTTTTTCAAGATGGGGTCTTGCTCTATTGCCCAGGCTGGAGTACAGTGGAGTGATCATAGCTCACTGCAACTTCCAGCTCCTGGGCTCAAGCGATCCCCCCCACCTCAGTCTCCCAAGTTGCTGGGACTACAAACACACACAACCATGCCTGGCTAAGTTCTTTAAAATTTATTAATTAAAAAAAGATTGTTTTAAAGATGAGTTCTCGCTATATTGCCCAGACTTGTCTCAAACTCCTGGCCTCAAGCATCCCTCCCACCTCAGCCTCCAGAGTTGCTGGGTTTACTGGTGCGAGTCACTGCACCTAGAGAAAACATTTTCTAAGGGAACAAAATAAAAGGGAGAGAACTCACAGAAATGAGACCACTCAAGTCTCAAGCCCTATCTAGCATAAGCAAAACACTACCATTATAAAGAAATGCCTGAATAAACGTACAGTCTAAACTCACAGAGCTCCTTATCTGGAAGGAGCGTATCATCTAAAAGGATGAATGATGTCTGTAAAGTTCACTGGAGACAGGCTCAAGGTGGTAGGTAGTTGGATTTTCCAGGATCAATAGATTGCTTGAGGCAAGTACCAACAACGGAGCCAGTGGATGGCCACCTCTAAGAGGCTAGGGTCACGTTTCAGCTTTTCTTTGTAAGGGAAACTCCCTAGCCCCATGGTTTCCCAGCATTCAGGGCAGCACAAGAACCATTAATGGGAACAGAAGGTAGATGCTGGACTCAAAATCTGTGCTGGATCTCTCTGCCACTCTGACTTGGCCATTCCATTTAGAGGCCTCTTGTTGCAGGGCTTTGGTCAGGAGCTCTTTTATAGGCCTGCCCATGCAAAGGGTATAGTTATCATGTGAAGAAAGTTTTCTCTGACCCCTGAGGGCACAGAAAAGAAAAGGCTTGGGTGAGTAGTGAGTGCCAATGAACCTGTTAAAAAGATGTTCTGTTTAGTGCACCTCCTGGAGCACTTGTTCAATCAGTGCGTAGAGCCTGAGTATACTTTGGAACTGGGAGGGAGGGCAAGTGCCCGAGGAGTGCACCTGTTGGACATTGCTTGTTAACCACTGTCTCTTTCCACTAAGCCTGGACATAGCTAGCCAAACCACTGTCATCAATAACCAGTCTGAATTGGCATAATAAATAACATCTCTTCGCCAACTTTCTGCTAGATATTTGGGTAACGTTACACACTCGTTACACTTTTGTGATAGGCAATGAACAGTTTGTGGGGGACATGCAACATTATGAGAAGGTGAGACAAGCTTAGGTTCCCCAGGTGAATATTTGGCCCTATTTTACCATGGGCCAGAGTCATTAAACACTTTAGTCCTTTGAAAGATGTAGCGGCAAGAATAGAAAAGGTAAGGTGATGAGCCACCCAGGTATAGAGCCCTCCAAATGCTATGGGGGATATAAGCACTCTTGGAAACATATCTGGCCACTGTGAATGAAAACAAATGGATCAGAACCAACTACTTTTAGGATAAAATATCATCACAATAAAAATATGGTAAAAGAAAATAAATAAGAAAAGGAAAAAAATCCACAGATCACTGGCTCCTTGGATTTTTCAAAGAAAAGTATGTAGCTGGTGCTATTTTTACACATCTTGGGTGTATTTCCAAGGCCACAAAATGAGTTGACAATGATTTACTGACTTTTGAACATAATTTGCAGCTGTTTTGTATCTCAAACTGAGTCTCAATTTAATCGTGAATTGATCGCAGCTATGGTAAAATGCAAACTTCAATTTAGCATTGGGAGAGAGAGTAAAGTCAAAACAACCACTTGTTTCTTGATTCAGCCAAGTAATTGGTTGATCTGGGGAAGAAGAAAACAATTGTTTGAGAGAATTGGTCAGAAAGATCTCGGCAGACTCTCAACACAGGCCCAGCCACTGAGCCTGCGGCCATGTCATTATTGCTCTTTCGCTAATAGACTGTTCCCTCAATGGCACCGACGTTCTGTGATTATCTGATGAGACCACTAGAAACCCTGAATGGCTCAGTTGTCTCTCCTGCCAGTCTCCTTTCCTCATACTAAGGCTTATTATGTGTGAAAGAAATAAATACATGAAGTGGGAAAGTGATAGAATTGAAAAGACAATGAACAGCTGCATTGAAATATATCTTTTCAATTTAGTGCTTTATTTAAGGGTTTCAACTCAGCATAGAGACATGTTTTCTTGAGCCATCCAGGAAATCATATCAGTTACAAGAAGGTTGGCTCACTTGAGCCTCTGATTTGCCTGCCCATTTAATGGAGAAGATAAGAGGCTGCATTAGGCTCTCTACTTTGTCCTTCATGGGACTCCATCTCAATTCTCTTCAGTCATCCACACTCTTTTTTTTCCAAAGACCTATTGACTTCAGGGAGGGTTATTACTGCAAATGCAATTTGGTTAGATGCTCAAAAGAAAAATGCTTGACTATCAGAAACCACTATCTAAGCTAATTGCCCTCTGAGTGCAAAGTAATAAAGCTGAGAATCCATGGCAAAATTAAAAATGCGTCCAACCCGACAATTTTCACCTTGCGTTAAGGTCAAATTACTTATACTTATTCATAAATGAGCTTTCCCGACCTTGTTTTATGATTTAAAAATGTATAGCACATTGAATAATTACATAAATATCCTTAGTATATGTTGGATACATTAGTAGTGTTATGGGAATAGGGAAGCTATGCAAGGCCCCAAACTCTACCTCTAAAAATTGTATCCTTTTATCATGTGCACACCCATAGCCCCTTTTACACTTGTTTAGTACTTCCTTCATTATCTTAAAGTTCTATTTTATTTATTTACCTGTTTATTTTACTGGTATGACTTTCCATTTGGATGACGGCTGTTTATACCTGTTGAGAATGCAGACCCCCTGGGGGCAGCTGACCAACCTTAAAGTGAAAACTAGTGTTCACAAGTTTATCACACTGTCCATGCTGAAGTATTTTAAAGTAGATTCTAGTTAACATACAAACCTCTTGTGAGATCAAAGTTAGGAAATATGGTAGAAGTCAAAGGGTGTAATGGTTAATACTGAGTGTCAACTTGATTGAAGGATACAAAATATTGATCCTGGGTGTGTCTGTGAGGGTGCTGCCGAAGGAGATTAACATTTGAGTCAGTGGGCTGGGAAAGGCAGACCCATCCTTAATCTAATCAGCTGCCAGCATGGCTAGAATATAAGCAGGCAGAAAAATGTGAAAACAGAGACTGGCCTAGCCTCCCAGCTGACATCTTTCTCCTGTCCTGGATGCTTCCTACCCTTGAACATCGGACTCCAAGTTCAGTTTGGGGACTAGGACTGGCCCTCCTTGCTCCTCAGCCTGCAGATGGCCTATTGTGGGACCTTGTGAGCATGTGAGTTAATTCTTAATATACATATATGGGTTTATTAAGAAGGTGGGTATAGATAACTCTGCATTTTTGCTAAAAGGGAAATGGATCAGTGGGTTACCAGAAAGTATTTTGTTTAGATGCAAAGCAACGTAGCATGTTTTTAAAGCAATGATATAGCAGAAGGGTAAATAGGTGATTCAAGAGAAGGAATAATTGCAGAGTCAAGTCATATATACCTATAATAAACCCATATGTGTATATATATATATATTCCATTAATTCTGTCCGTCTAGAGAACCCTGACTAATACAAAGGGACTTCAGAAAACTCTATTAGTCCCATCTTTATCTCTCTCTTTTTAATTTCTTCTTCCTTTTTAGCTTCTTCCAACCTTCCTTCAACATTTCCATTTATAATAAACAATCTTAAATACAACTCATTCCTCTGCAAGGATGTGGAATGTTTTTCCTATTTTCCTTACATTAAGTGAGTCATAACTTACTGAAACTTTAGTGGAAAACCTACTGACAAAAGAAGAGTATTGACAATATAAAACCACTGGGGAAATGGTGTGAAGCAAGGAGGAGGTCCCTATGCTTCTTGAACAGGGCTGATAAGAGTGAAATAGGTGCTCTTCAGAGTCAATGGAAACAGTGGGGATGGTGGGGTTTATTCTAGGACCACATAATAAGAGGAATGAAAGTGCTATCTATAGTAATTACATTTTTTACACCTACCATATTGGCAAAAAAATTGATAACATGAAGATGTGTGGAAATGCATTCATAAGTTATTGACAAACATGCATTTTTACATTCTTTATAGATGTCCATTTGCCAGTATCTATTAGAATTACCATTGCATATAAATTTTGACCCCAAAATTTCACTTCTAGGAATTCATTGTTCAGTTCCATGTACATGTGCAAAGACATATGTAGGAAGATATTTCTTGCAGCATTGTTTATAGAAGCAACTAAAATAAACAGTAATAAGGAAATGGTAAAATAAATAAAATGTGGCACATACAGCTCGATGCTATATGTAATCATTTATTAAAAAATGAGGCAGCTCCATATGTACCCATAGACATGGAACATTTCTTGCCTCAGCTATCTATTTCTATCATAATGTCATGTAACACATCATCAAAAATTTAGTGGCTTGACACCATAAACATGTATTTAGCTTAATCATCTGTAGGTTGATGATTTAGGCTATGCAGTTCTTCTGGTTTCAGCTGGGCTTGCTTGCATATCTGTGGATCAGCCGGATATTGGCCAAAGTGATCAGAGGAGAATCTTTTCCCCCTTCACCATCAAATGTGCCATCATACCTCCATTGGTGCCCATATATTGTGCCTTCCCTTGTGTCATAGCAGGTGTGCTGTCCTGGCTCCGGTCTGAGGCTCATCCCTCTATGAGGTTATCTACTTATTGACTTGACTCTGCAATTATTCCTTCTCTTGAATCACCTATTTACCCTTCTGCTATATTATTGCTCTAAAAACATGCTACATTGCTTTGCATCTAAACAAAATACTTTCTGGTAACCCACTGATCCATTTCTCCTTTAGCAAAAATGCAGAGTTATCTATACCCACCTTCTTCACTTCCTCACTTTCCATTCTTTCTTGAACCCACTCCTGTCGAGCTATTGTCCCCACCAATCCACTGATACTGCTTTTGCCAGGGTCTTCATCGATTTCCATATTGCCATGTCAAATGATTCCTTCTTCGTCCTCATCTTACTCAACCTCTTGGTAGCAGTTGGCATAGTTGATCACTTTAGCCTTCTTGAAACTCTCTCTTCTTTTGGCTGCAAGGAAACCTCCCTCCTTGTTTTCTGCCTATCTCACTGGTCACTACTTCTCATTTTCTTGGGCTGAATCTGTTTTATCTTCCTAACTCTTAAATGTTGGAATGCTCCAGGCTCAGTCCTCAAATCTCTTCTCTCTTCTTTCACAACTCATTTCCTAGATGATTTCATCCAACCCCATAGTTTTAAATACCAACTATATGTTGATAGATCTCAAATATACTTCTCTATTTATCTTATCAGAAATATTATTCCCTTTCTGTGGAAAAATACAATAAATAACCCTATACATACATCTTTCATTAGTATTGATTTTACTTCTTAGAAGTTGATAGTTGTGAGGAATGGTATATTTTTCAATTCTCTTGCTATTATTAAATTGCTCTTAAAAAGACAGCAACATTTCTGTTGCTGTCTTTCTACACATTTCTACCAGAAATAGTGGAGAGTATACTTTTTCTTGCAACTCTGCAAGTAATAGGTATTCTCATTTCATTTTTGTGTCTGATGGGTTCAAGGAGATGTCAACTTTTAGTAAGCGGTAGTAACAGTCTATCTAGTGTAACTGACTGGCTAGAGTAGCAGACTGAGAGGTGGTAGGAGGGTTATTGTTGAAATAACCAATATCCTGTGCTGTGTACTGTAAGAGAAGAAAAGAGAAGAGGAAGGGGTTTTCTGTAAAGGTTCTGGTAGAACAGCTGACCAAGCTTCCTAATGTGATGAAGATTGTTGTCCAGAGACTTTTGGAAATCTAATAAGTGTCCACTTTAGGCAATTGTATTGACTAATATCAGGTGCAGCTGAAAGTAACAGAGACAATAACAATACAAAAAACAATATCTCATGTGATAGTCTGGAGGTAGCAATTCAGGATTTCAGGGCTGGTAAGGCCCTGCCCGGGGTCAGCCTTTTCTATCTGTTGAACTGAAATTCGTGGCTTCAGTTCCCAATGTCACCTCATAATCAAGTATGGCTGCTGGATCTCCAGCAACTACATCTACATCAAGTGGAAAAAGGAAGAAATTGAAGAAGAACACATTCCTTCCCTTTAAGGAAATTCCTAGAAACTGCGCACACTAATTCTGCTTATAGCTCATCAGCAAGACCAGGAAATGTCTACTCTGGATGGCCAGCTAAAAATCGAGAGTTCTTTTTCCAGGTTGACTGAGAGAAGTAGCATGTATAATGGAGGAAACTAGAAATTTCTGCCACAGCTATCACTGAGTCTCAAGTAGAAATTGTCTAAGGAAAGGCTTAACTACAATGATGATGACAAGTTCCTGGGTTTGGGTTATTAAACAGAGCGTTAGATAGGAACTGATTATCTTGAACTGAATAGACATGATTGTGTTCATTTCTACAAACTTCCTCACTTGTGGTTCTCAACTAGCATTGATTTTACCCCCAAGAGACATTTAGCAATTTGAGACATTTTAGTTGGTCCCAATTGGGAGATGGTGGATGCCACTGGCATCAATGGGTAAAGACTAAACATCCTACAATACACAGGACATTCACACAATAAAACTTATCTAGTCCAAAAATGTCATTAGTGCTGAGGTTGGTAAACCTTTCCATAAACAATTCATAAAGGTTTTAGTCAAATTTCAGGGTCTAAGCAGAGAGCTGTGTGCATTGCCAATTTTGAGCAATTAAAATAATTAAATTTCATACTACTCTGGCTTCATTTGGGCCATGGAATTCCTCATTTGATCCACTGGGTGAGAGATTAAGTAATTATTTCCCCAAAACACATGACCTCTTTTTATGTAGACTTTTTATGTTGCTATGTGGCAGTGTGACCTATCGTTATAACATTAGTACGATCATTTCAGAATCATTTTCAACCCTCTAGACCAACCTACTTTTCTATCCTTCCTGAGATGGGTGATGTTTTCCTCTCTTATTTCCTGTTTCACACTGCACTTACCACATTGCACAGTAATCACATGTTGACACGTCTGAATCCCCTACTGGATCACAAGCTCCTTTAAATCAGGGACAATATTTTATTTATTTTTGTATTTCTAATGCCCAGTGCAGAGTATGCAACTTAGCAGGAGCTCATAAACACACATTGAACTGAACTGAGCTCTTGTTTATCCTTGGGCCTCTCTTCATTCCAGGCCTGCTTGGATATCTTCTGGTTTGGCACTCACAGCAAAGAATCTATCACTAAAATGCTTCCCATTCTGGCACTTCCTCTAAAATCCAGAGGACAGGAAAATTCAGAGAACAGGAACTAAGGTGTTAATAATTTAGTTTCTTCTGTGCCCTCTCTGAGTCAGCTGCCTCTCTGTGGTTACATTTTCTCCCAACCACAGCCAGCTTTCAAATATAAGTATCAACTAAAAACTCATTGAGGTGGTTTTTGATGTAGGCAACAGAAATTGAGTGTGTTCCATTTTAAAATTTTCTTAAGGGAAGGATGATACCACCTGGCCTGAAGTTGGCAGGTTGGTTCCAAGGAGGGTGAGGAACAAAGGTGGAGGAGATAGGAAGCCATAGCAGTGAAAATGTTGGCAGGCCCAGGAGCAGGATGAGAATTACCACAAACTGGCGGGTGGTGTCAATTCTCTATTTTGGTTCGTGGAAGAGGTTAGCTATCATGAGAGTCCACAGGCCTATCCACACATCCTTCAGCAGGCTTCTATTGAAGGATTCTTCTGCCTGGAGACTAGTTAAGGTGGTTTCTCTTTCACTAAGAACATATCATATCCAACAGAATCCAGCACATTCAATTTAGAGATTTTCTTGAGACCAATTTATATAACCTAACAACTATTAGGTAGAAAAGTATCCTCTCACAGCACCATGAATAGAGACAGCTTTTTCTGACCATCCATCCTCATGTTTTTTGGGGGGGTGCGACAGGGGGTGATCTGGGGGTTATGGCCTATTTAATGAGATGAATGGCCAATAATCTTTTTAAAATGTCAAGAATGCAATATCTTCTGTACTGCTGTGATGCCTCTGTTGAGACTTACTGAATGGCCATGCATGGAACTTGAATTGACCAAGACCATTTATTCATTCATACATTCAGTCATGCATACCTGCATTTAATTTATATTTATTGAGCTTTTACTAGGAGCTAGCTGTTCATGAAGATTGTAAGACACAGAGCATGGTTCTATCCTGATACAATCCAGGCAAGATAAAGATAAAAGGTGGGATGGTGATAAGAACAATGGTGACTAAGAGCTTAAGAAAATGGTACAGAGTCAGAGTGTCAGTGAGTTCAGAAGAGTAAGCAGTTCTTCAACATAGACTCCAGAGGTCAGGAAAAACTTGATGAGAAGTTGAAAACTGAGCTGAGTCTTGCAGGGCGGGTAGGATCTGGACGTGCCTTAGGGCTCTACACCTGTGGTTCTTTCTTCATAGAATGCTCTAATGCTTGGATAAATCCTCTTAATTTTTTATATCTCAGATTAAAAGTAATTCCCTTAGAGAAGGCTTCCATGACCCACTGGATTAGGTAACCTGACACCTTTATGTGTCATCGTAATGCCTTGTACTTCTGTGTAGCACTTATCAAAACTAGAGCTTAAAGCTCCTGAAGGAGGGACTGTGTTTGTCTTGTTCACCTTTGAATCCCCAGAACCTATTAAAGTTTTTGAAACTGAGTAGGTACACCATAAATATTTGTCCAAATAAATAAATGAATAAGTAGGCATAGAGAAACGGTGGGTGTTCCTGAGTAGTATGAGCGGGTGTAGACATGAGTGTGTGCATGGCAGGCTGTGAGGTTCTGTGTAGATTGCATAGTATACCTGTGTGTGGAGCAGTGGAACATGATTGTGAGGGTGGGTTGACTGTCTAATATCAGGGAAGGAGGTTAGTCTTTTTCTATTGGTCATGAGGCTGTGGAAACAACATACTGAAATTGATTGTTTTGAAAATTAATCTGTTTATATTACAAGAGTGAATTTGACGAGGAAGAGGATTTGTAGAGCTTTGCATCCTTAATAACGAACAGAAACAGGGCTGCCTTTCAAGAATCTGGAGTAGGAGCTAGTTTATTAAACAGTGACTTAATGTTTTCAAACTAGAGACAATAAGGGTCAAATCCCTACCTCATAGAGACATGGCGATAACAACATATACATGGAAAATGGAAGCTCCTCATTCCTATGATAGGTTGTGTAACCCCCATGCAGGTTTATTCTGTGAGGATGCTAAATATACCAATCAGACTGCTCCTTCATTTAGGAAATTGCACAATGAAGCTTTAAAGATTAAAGTTTAGTTCCTTCCATGAGTTCATCTGAACTGAAATGTCTTTTGAAAACTCAGATTGCAATATCCTCTCCCACTACTCCCCCTGACCTTTCCCTTCCTTGATTCCATTCCTCTTTAATTTCCTGAGCTCTGGCTCGTATGTGGAGAATTTATTTCATTCTACAACCTCCCACGCATTTACTCATAAAGGGATGTCCTAGAGGCAGAATGGAGCCATGTAATCCTGAACACTGATTTATGTGGCTTCCACCATCCTGTGGGCTCTTCACTCTCCCCTTCATTAGACCTTCAATTAGACTATAAGCTCCTTGAGGACAAGGTCCAATCATAATTCACCCTTGCGTCCACTTATCATTACCTGCATTTTGTGCAGAATAACTCTTTGGTATATTTGTTGAATGACTCAAGAATGGGTCAGAAGTTTAGATGCAGTTTGCTGGCTCTCATCTGGGAATGAGAGAAAGTCTCATACAGTCCCTCTAGAACTAGGACTTTTCTGGAATCAGAGTAGAATCAGCCCCACTAATTCTGGTGGGTTCTGGTTTCACTTTAGCCAGACTTGGCTATCTGTCCTTTTAGTTATCTGACCAATTTAGTTATGCTACTAGGTCCAGGCTTCTTACTTGGGAGGTGGCCAGGCACATGCTAATGATTCCAAGTCAGATTTGCAGTAGAGTTGAGATGGATAAGAAATAAAAATGTCCCATTCTGTGACTGGAAAGTAATCTACTAGATCTATTAAGACACCTGAAAATGACTCTCTAACATTATGGTATGTGTGGAATTGGTCACACATATGTGCATTACACACATGTAATAAACACGTGAATGAAGTTTGTTGTTCGTTTCACCCCATCTTGTAAACACAATTCAGGCAAATGGAAGAGTTGGCAGAGCAGTGGAAAAGGCATTAGAATCAGATTCTATCTTCCCAATAATTTAATAAGACTCAGCCTTCTCACCCATAAAATAAGGAGTTGGAATACAACAGCTCTTAAGAGCACTTCTAGCTCTCAAATTCCATTATTCATCAGCCTGCCAGAAAATACATCTTCCCCTGCCAAATATGGACTCAACACCCCACCTGTTCCAGAAGTTCCCCAGATACCCCTACACACCTCCCTGGTTTCAGCCTCCTACTTCTCCAGCCTTCTTCAAGGCATTCTTCTCTCTCACTGCCAGCCCACACCTAAAAAAAAGACTTCTTTTTATCAGCTCTTTTCTCTTTGCTTCCTCTTTCTGCATTTAAACCAGATTCGTTTCCAATATTGTTTGTTCACTGCCTAATGAAGATCAGGTCTGCAGTATGATTCTCACAGGTCCCAGGCACTTTTGCCTTCATGGGCCCCTTATTCCATTAAAAAATATTAAAACTGTTATTTTACAACTGTGTTAGTATAAAGTTGATTATTTTAATACTTTATATTAAAACATTTTCTGCAGTCTCAAAATTATTTGGTGTGTGTGTGTTGTGTGTGTGTTTACTACTACGCCTAATGGATAGGTTGGCTCTGCTGGAAATAAGTAATCAACTACAGTATAGTATGGTAATTATACACATGTCCTATGAATAAGCAATAGACCTACACCCAAGAAAATTATCATTTTTTCTTCAGTGGAGAGAAGGAAAGGTCAAAAACAATTCAGGAAGTTAGAAATGGTAGATCAGGGTTCAGGAAAATCCCCCTTGACTGTGATGGTCTACTATGACCCTGAGAGTCCTCCATTTGGCAGGCAGCAGCCTACCTAGTCTCTGTGCCATCATTCACTCATTGAACATCGCATTTGTTGCAGGCACTGTTCAGGTGCTTGGGATACATCTGTAACTAACACAAACAAGGTTTCTTCTTTTAACTTCCCTGTGATGTGAATCTGAATATGAAGACATAGCTTCTTGAAATGCATTATTTCCCACTTCATGCAGTGGGAGCAAGGGGCTGATGCATTTCCCAGTGGCTTGGGGGTAAGGAGACAGCAGCACTCAGAGCTCCCTGGCAATGCTCATTAGGGAAGGCTCCGCCTGAG
Organism: Hylobates moloch; assembly: GCF_009828535.3. Lineage (NCBI taxonomy): Eukaryota > Metazoa > Chordata > Mammalia > Primates > Hylobatidae > Hylobates > Hylobates moloch. The sequence goes on from NW_026652287.1 coordinate 67,626,340, forward strand.
GAGTCCCTTAGTGACAGTTCATATGATTACTAAAGATTATCTTTCTGAATCAAGATTACTCTTCTGAAGCATGTTTGGGGGGAGTTCCTTGCAGGTGCTTTATTTCTCTAGGAGTTTCATGTTAAATATATTTGATATTGACGTAACTATTGCAACATAAATATTTTGCCTTAAAATAACAACCCTGGTTCCTTTTACATTTTTGTGAAAAAAAAAAAAAAAAAGGATGACCCGATTTTATTTTCAAGGTAACAGGTGGAGGCTTCCAAATTTTCTACATAGGAGAAAGAAAAAGAACACCAAATGTTCTGTGTTTGCAGGAAAAACTCAAAGCATAGCTAATTCAAGCAATACCATTTGTTAATTTATCACAAGTGGGAGATGCAAAGAGGACTTTTGAACTGAAGTCTAATAATTCCATATTAGGTGTGGTCCATGGTGCTGGCCATTTTTTACAAGTGAATTTTGTTCTTCTTTGAAACTTGGTGGCTATTGAAAAGACTTTAGTGTTATTTTCCTATTAGTTTTGACTCTAGGCTGCCTAATCTTACTGTTTCCAAAGTTGTAGAGGAGATTGTTGGCTCCCACTGGGAAAGAGGAAGACATTAGACGCTATCTTATAAAGGGAGCTGCATCTTCTTTTGAGATTCATGCATAGAAATCAATGGGGTAGAGAGCAATTGCACAGGATGCTACCAGTGGTAGAGATGTTACCAGTCATCATTCTAAGCCTTCACTGTCTCCAAGCCTACTATGGTCCATACACACTATTTTTTCTCACTTTATTCTACATGCCAAGTGGACTGATCAAATTCAAGGAATAAACAGTCATTATTTATAGGGAACTTTTGGGATGGACTCTTACAGGACATAGGGTCATTCTTTGACCCTCTGCCCCCCGCACAAAAATCTACCTAAATAAGTCTAAGTATCTTTTGTTTATAGGAAGATTCTTATGAACAGCAAGCAGACTTTTAAAAACAGAAAAATTTCACTGTAGTGTGGATGGTTTGGGGCTTATACCATGAAATAATAAAGTCTGTGTAATGTACTCTTAATTATGAGCTCATTTCTATGACTTTTATTTCTCTCTCACTTCTTATTTTATATAAGGTGATTAATTATAGATTGACAATGAAAGAAACACAGACTTGCATGCCCACAGATTAAAGAAATCAGTCATTACATTTAATGGTGAGCCTAACAATGAGGGATGTGCTTCCCTTATGGTGTTTCTCGTTCGGGGTTAGTTAACTAGAATCCTAAGGGAAATTTGGCAAGGAGAATACTATTGAATTAAAACTTCCCTGAGTCTTAGTCCATTGAGCTTAGGAGCAAGAAAGAAAGCCAAATTGGTCAGTGTGGAGAGTTCTTAATAAAAGCAGCCTTTGCTGTTTATCATTTCGTGGCTGACAGTCCTCCAATTGCGGGCGCCTAGAGCCTTAGCCATGGCCCCCAGGTCACAGGTGCATGCTGTGAGCCAAGAGACCAGGCTGAGCAGCCTTCATGTGGCAAATGCGGCAGGGCAGAGGCAACAAGGAACATTAAATGCATTTGCCATTGGGTAGGCAGCGTGAAGAGAGCTTTCATGAAGGTTTTAAAGGAGCTGGCAAAAAAAAAAATCACAGCTCCTCACAGACTCCCTCTCTGAGGAGATACCATGAGAGAGATAAGGAGCCTCATTTGCAATAATTAGAGAAACAGTGTCATCTATACATAAATATTTTAGATTTCAGCCATGGAATGAGTTTGTCGTGAATATCAAGACTGAAGGAATGGGAGTGAATGGCTGCACTGAATCCTGACACCAAGAAGATCTCAAAAGACAGTATAAGTGGTTCTGACAAGAAGACGAATTTCCAGGCCTTTTGAAAACCACATGAAATGAAGAAGAAAAATCCCATCCAAAGCATCACATTTTACAAACCACCATATGTGATTAGAGACATAAATGCAGCAAAATAACATAGGTACAAATGTGGACACAGAGTCCAATCTAGGTCCAGGTGATGCACGGTTTCATTAGAGAGAAACTATCTAAGATACCTTGTATTCTCCCCATGGCTTTCCCTGTGGAAAGTCTAAGAATTGTGACAAAGAAGTCTTTGCTTCTTTGGCTTTTTACGGAAATACAACTGAATTTGATTCAAGAAGTCAAATCTTATCTTCAAAGTTCTGAATAGGTTAGATTTGAGCTATCTCTTTAGGAAAGAATAATAATGAAACCACCAAAGTTAGAAATTGTAAACTCATTGGGTATAGCTTTTCAGGCCCTGGAGACCTGTTATTTTGATGATTTTGAGTCAGGACAAAGAATGCCTGTGCTTGCACATAATTAAGTGTGCTTAGAATAACCACACCTTCTAGGCCTACAAACAAAAGCATCATCAGCATCGTATTAATTACTATTATTTGCATGTCTCTCAGAGCCCCGGAAGGCAGTTTGCAAAGCAGCGTCCTTGACTTTGCTTCCACATAGACATTAAAGCCTTCTGATCAAAAGCCCTATGGTTATCACCCTGGAGAAAAACCTGTAGTTTGGCAATATTGCTCAAGAAAAAATATTTTACCTCTTCATTATCAGGCCAACCAAATTTAGCATTTCAAGTGACCTTTACAGAAAACTATTTTAAATTGTGATAATTGCACTTTGGTTGTCTGGAAAAAAATCTATAACGTGCAAGCAGAACATTTGAATGTTGCATATATCACCTTATATTGGAATTTAAATGCATTATCAATTCCAATATTAGGGGCTAATAAATTCTATGAGTGTGTTAAGTGGCATTACATGTTCACTGATTCTCTAGAATCTTCAGCCAATATTGGAAAACATGGAACAGGTTTTACCCTTGACCTAGTATGATAATAAATTGAGGAGTTGTCCTAATACTTATAAATATTTAAAAATACAGCAACAATCCATTATCCACAATTCCAAGGTCTCAAAATTTCTGAAAACTGTAACAACTGACTTGGTGGCAAAACTTAAGCTAAGTTTCTGGCAGTGGAACCTAACACAACCTAGCCTTATTGACATAAGAATACTTACAGTCTCTAATTTATTCAATGTAAACATTAATAAATGTTTCTGTAGAAATATCAGTGTGCTTGATTACAGAGTACTGCATTGGAGTTGCCATGTAATAATATAAAGAACACTTACTGTTATATCTTTAAAACCCAAAAAGTTCTGAATCCTGAAATGTGTCTAGCCCCAAAGTTTTGTTGAGGAATTGTGGACTTCTTTAACCTTTGTGTTAGGCATGAATCTCAGGGCCCAAGCTATGCTATGCAAAAACATTACTTTGGATGTTTCTTTTCAAACAACTTAAAGTTGAATCTGAGTCCCCCAAAGTCATGGCTGGAACACTCTGTCCTGTCTATGTAACCCCCAGTTGAAGAAGACATACCAGGTGCCCACAGATCAGGACAAGGTCTTCTAATCTCCACTCCATCATGGTTGCCCCTTAGTTCGCCCTACAGTAACAAAAGCATCCTGATTTGCCTAGAACTTTCCTAGTTTTAACACTGAAAGTCCTGTATTCCATGAATTACCCCAGATAACATGGGACAGTTGGTCACTCCAGCCCTTCCCCAAGCCTGCCAGCGTTTTGCTGACTGTACCTTCTTGCTTGGGTCTTGCTCTTTTGAGGTACACCATGCAGTTTGGAGGTCTGTTGCTTCCTTGAGACACGGTAAGGAGTGGTTCCAATTTGGGGTGCTCACGGGATCCACAGATCTCTCCTTTCTTTCCTCTGTCTCCCCATCTCCTGATCTGCAAAAACATGCACTTTCTCTCAGCCCTCACCAAGACATCTCCCATTGTCTTTCAGTGGTTTCATTTTTACACAAACAGCAGGAAGAACACTAAATTGAGATGGCATCTACTTTCTTCCCAGCAAAAATAGCTGAGGCACAGAAGCCCAAAAAGCCTACTTAAAGTTGAGGAAGGGGAATACAAAGAGAACAAGCCCAAATTAACACATTAATAAACTGCCCAGCCACCCATCCTCTGTTTTACAGAGGCTCCCTTCTTCATTAATTCGACAGACAGTGAAGCCTTTAGAGGGAGCACCTTTGTTCTCATAAACTCTTCTTTTGGACAGTGAGGCACGGGTTGTACTATCATCTTACACTTCTTTAATTGTTGTATGCTTTACAACACTCTTTCACATACATTATCTCATAGTAGGGCAAATATTATTATCCTCACATGTAGACAGAGAAAGAAATAAAGACCTGAAGGAGTGTAAATGATGTCATCATCAGCACCCCTCAATCAGTATTTTTTGGCAACTCCATGCAAACAGTTTTTAAAAGTCTCAAAAGCCAAATATTACCATCCTGATAGCTGCTTTGGTTTTGTAAATTCAGAGGCTTTTTCTTTTTTAAAGTCTTTTGAATGAGTCTCTAAGGATTGATATCCCCAAATAATATTTGCATTTGGCACTGTATAGTGGATACGAAAACAAAAACAATCAACAAAAAAGAATACTGCTCTTTTACTCTTGTGAGGACAACAAAACCTTAAATGTATCTAGACACAAAAACATTTTCAACACACAGTTCATAGGAATGTCACCCAGATACAGTAACTGAGAGACAATGGGATTATTTGATTTGGAAGAAAGTGCATCGGTATTGTGATGGTAAGCCAGCCTCCTCCATTGCCACTTTGTTTCTTCCCAGCAGAATCACAAATTCATTTAGGTACCTACTCCACCCCATGAACCTCTGGAGAAGTTGAGTTCCAGGAGTGGATATAATTGGTCTAAATCTAGCATTATCTCTTTTCCAAGAATTAGCCAGAAATTCCACGTGACCCATTCTGGTCAGTACGATGGAAGAAAAGATTTTCTGGAAGTTTCTGGAAAAGCTTTTACACACATAAGACACAGAAATACAGTTTCTGTCTTCCAGCTGATGGGAGTGAAGATGCTAGTAACTTCAAGCCCTCCTGGTAGCCATCCTAGATCCTGAGGGACATGCCTGAGATGGTATTGATGGGAGGATAGAGAGGAAGAAGTTCCCAGGTCATTGATAAAATCACTGGACAACTGGGTCAGCCAATTCTGAAGCCTGTCTTACCTCTGGACTTTCTTTTATGTAATCTAAAACTTGTCCTAATTACGTGAGCCAGATAGAGTTTGGTTTTCTGTTCCTTGCTGCCAAAAGCATACTAACTGACACAAAGAATTATTCCTTTCCCACATTTGTCTTCCTTTCACAGATGAAGAAATAGGGACCCAGAGAAGCCACATAATGTATGCCAAGGTCACAAAACCATGATTAAATGACTTTTTTGTGTGTGAGATGGGGTTTCACTCTGTCACCCAGGTTGGAGTCCAATGGTGCAATCTCAGCTCACTGCAATCTCTGCCTCCCTGGCTCAAGCGACTCTCGTGCCCCAGCCTCCTGAGTAGCTGGGACTACAGGCATGTGCCACCACACCCAACTAATGTTTGTATTTTTTTGTAGAGATGGATTTTGGTCATGTTTCCCTGGCTGGTCTCGAACTCCTGAGCTCAGGCAATCCATCCACCTCAGTCTCCCAAAGTGCTGGGATTACAGGCATGAGCCACTGCACCCAGTCTGTTTAAATGCCAACTTTATAAACCTAAGATTAGTTGTAAAGGAAATTTTAGAGATGGCTTTCAACATAAGTTGGGTAGCAGATTTATAACAAAGTTCTGGCTGACATTTAGAATAGTAATAAGCTGAGTAATAATACTCAACAGGGAATCTCAGATAACTTCAACGGGCCTTTTGGAGTCCTGGAGTTTCAACCTAGAAATTCCTTATCCTCCCAGCATTATGTCTGCCAAGCCTACACACCAAGAAATCTGGTCCTGGGATGTTCTAGACAACCAGAAGTTCTATTTAACCATGGAACCACCTTCCTTTAAAGTCAAGGGCCAGACTTAGGAAGCCAGCTTCTTGCTTTCTCTCTTCAAGCCCCTACCTGGGTGCTTCTAGAGTATGAGAATAAAGGTGCCCAGAAAACAGAAACCAGCAGCCCAAATTGGAGAGAATTTAGACCTTAAAATCTTCATGGGCTCAAAAATTTTCTCATTAGTATCTGCCTTCTGATCATAAGGGTCCCAGAAAACTCAAAGCATGTCTTGTGGATCTGAAGCCACCCTGCATCTCCAGTGTTAGAGTAGCTCAATCCCCTTTTGTTTTCTACGTTCTTCTCCTTCTCTTCTACCGTCTTTGCCCACACCTCCCACATCTCCACCATATCCAGCCTGGGAAAGGTGCAGCCATGGCTGGGGATGGGAAGGAAAAGGAGGAGCGATGTGCCATCCCCTCCCCAAAGTCTCAGCCCCAGGGTGGGGTATTATTCTACCTCCTAATCCTTACATTTCTGCAGTGGTTCCTGTCTCTAAAGTCTTCATGTCTCCCTCCACAGTGTTTCTTGATGACACCAGTGTTTTATTTGAGAAACATGGAAAAACTGGCCAGTAAGCCCCTCAACCCCAAACCACAACCCCTCTGTGTGGCAGCACAATTAATACGAAGTCCCATAATATTGTAGCCTATAATATTGTTTGCCACCTGCCTTTGGGAGAGGCAGACCTCCTTCAGGGTCTATCAGCAGCACCTTATTGTTTGTATCTTCTATTTAAATTTTTAATATGGATACATTGATAATTTTAATTAAAAATAACTTTCTGCATTACTTCACAACCTGTTTCTTTTTTTAGTTTGCGGTAATATGTTGAGAATAGTACGTGATACTTGTGGCAGGAGAGAGGAGTAGATTCCTTTTAAGGCAGTTAGAGGAACTCCTTGTTGTTCAGGCAAGCACCAAAGCAAGAAGCAGTGACAATTTTTCACTGATAGTGCCCCAAACTTGCCCTGCAAAGCTTAAAAGGAGACGCTCCTCTATGAGGTCCACTGCTTGAATCCAAGGCACGTGCTATGCTTAGTGGAGTGTGTTTAGAGCTCCTTTTTCCAACATGCCAAAAAAAAAAAAAAAAAGATGCTCATGCTACTTCTTGCTTTCTGTCTATTTCTTTCTTGCCCTTAGGCTTAAAAGTAAGCATGATGGAGAACAAGAGAGAAGGCGTGCCCTGGCAACCATTGCCAGGAAACAGATTTCACTGAAGTCATAAATTAGAAAGATAACCCACTTACCGGAGGTGGGTTCATATGCAAAGCTGAAAAATCTGCCAGTGTAGAGAATATTGCTACCTTTAGCTTCAGTTTTTTTTAATCACTCATGTTTGATAATTATAAAGATGTTTAAAGAAGAAATCATGATGTATAATCCTATCACTGTGTAAGCTCTGCTGACACTTTTTCTCATATAAATGTTTTCTTATGTAAAAATAATAAATACACATGGTAAAACAAAAATCAGACAGAAATATACAAAACAGAAAGTAAAAGTCTACTTAACATATGCTTCCTGCTTTCTTTATTTTTTAAGCTTAAATTTGCCAAAGGAGCTTCCTACTTTCAAAAACTTCTTTACACACATATATCTAAATGTGTGTTCTTTTTTATTATTTATGTAAAAGAGATAATGTTGCTCACTTTTTTGGTCTTATATCTTTATTTTTCACTTTTTTGAAATCTACATCAATATTTTAATTCTGCTCTATGACTACATCATATTTTATTGGACCAATCTGCTTTGCAAATGAATTGGTGGATATTGTTGTCAATGAATGATTAAAGGACTTTAACACATTAGAATTAAAATGAAGATATGAAATCACCTCGATTACCATTTATGAATTTATTATCTCTACTTAACAAGTGTTTATTGAGCACCTAATATATACCAGACATTTTCTTAGGTGCCAGGGATGTAAGTAGGATAATCATCTCTGAGTCAAATGGGTCATAGCCTAAGTGGAGGGAGACAGCTCAGCAAATCAATAATTACTGTCACTGCTGAGATATGAATAACAAAAGATGCTGTAGCCACTGAGATTAGAAGCCCAGTGTAAACTAAAGTTAAAGGGTTAATGAGGAGAAAATCTTAGAGCAAGCCACATGTGGGAAGGCTTGAAGACATGAAGTAGCACAATGTATTCATGGAGGTGCAAGAATTTGGGGCTGGTCAGAGCACAAGTTTCATGAGGGAATCCAGCCTAGGCAACAGAGCAAGAGCCCATCTCTAAGGCCCTTAAGCTGGAGACAGAGGCTGGGGTCAAAGCCATACCACAGACTTTATCCCAAAAGCCATAGGGAGTCATTGAGGTTTTAAGTACTGTGGGGAGAAGGGAAATGGGAGTGACGTGATAATTTTTAAATAATTTAAGAAAAAAAACAAAAGTTAAAGATTAAAATAGAAAAACATCTGGCTACAAATTCACTCTCAGCATAGACAAAGGAAATAAGAGCTAGGTAAGAAAAATAAACGAGCTGCAGTTACAGTAGCTTATGTCTGTAATCCCAGCATTTTGAGAGGCTGAGGTGGGAGGATCACTATAGTTCAAGACCAGCCTGGGCAACAAGGTGAGACTGCCTCTACAAAAATAAAAATTAAAAAATTAACTGAGCATGGTTGCTCATGCCTCTAGTCCTAGCTACTTGAAAGGCTGAGATGGGAGAATCACTTGAGCCCAGGAATTTGAGATTATAGTGAGCTATGATTGCACCACTGCACTCCAGCCTGGGTAACAGAATGATGAAAACCCATCTCTTAAAAAAATGAAAGAAGGAAGGAAGGAATGAAGGAAGGAAGGAAAGAGGAAGGAAGGAAGGAAGGAAGGAAGGAAGGAAGGAAGGAAGGAAGGAGAGAGAGAAGGAAAGGAAGGAAGGGAGAAAAGAAAGAAAGAAAGAAAGAAAGAAAGAAAGAAAGAAAGAAAGAAAAGAAAGAAAGAAAGAAAGAAAGAAAGAAAGAAAGAAAGAAAGAAAGAGAAAGAAAGGAAGGAAGGAAAGAAAAAGAAAGAAAGAAGAAAGAAAGAAAAGAAAGCAAGCAAGCAAGCAGGGAGGGAGGAAGGAAGGAAGGAGAAAAGAGAAAAGGAAGGAAGGAGAGAGAGAGAAAGAAGAAAGAAAAAGAAAAAGAAAGAAAGAAAAAGAAAGAAGGAGAGAAAGAAAGAAGGAAAAAGAAAGGAAGGAATGAAGGAAAGGGAAAGAGAAAAGGAAGGAAGGGGAAAAGAGAAAAGGAAGGAAGGAAGGCAACAACAACAACAAAAACAGATTTCAAATGAAAAGTGAGTACGACAGGATACTGAGAGTATGAGCAAGATAACAAATTATTAAAGGATAGTTAAGAAAGGTAAATTAAATTTTTGATACAATATTCTAACTTAAATCATTCTAATGAATTTAACTCTCAATAAATATACTTCATAAAATCCATCAGGTAAGATGATCTTTGGCAAAGAAAAACTAGGATCCTTCTGAGTGGTGCTCTGGAGCCAGCTAAAGTGGTCATGGTAGGAGTATTTATACCATGGAAATTGGCCAACACACAAATCAGTTTTGGTTTTGCTTTTGTTTTCCCCCAGAGTGCCTGTTGTTAAACATTTGTCAGCACACTATTGATCCCTCCTTGAGTGAAGCAACTAGGAATCATTGAAAACATCCACAATTCAATTCCTTCCAGAGACACCAAAATGTTTCTATGCCTCTTCCCAATCTCAAGTCCTAAAACCTATTTCATTGTCGAGATTATCAGCACATCAAAACATGTATTGTAAGTCACACCATTACATTTGCAAGGAGATAAAGAAATTAAAAAGCATAAGCATAAAGACAGGTCCTATGACTCTTGTTGCCCAGCCCTGGTGAAGACTAAGAAGCTGATGATTAGTGACAACTCTCCATTTTAACAGCCTGTTTCCCACAGGTGAGAGGGACCCATCATACGCCTGCAGTGATTCTGATGACTCATAGGAAAGCAGTCCAGCTTGTTTGGCCAGTTCTTGGGTTATTGGACAGTCATTAATAGCTTTGGAGCTACTGAAGTCTCCTCTGGTGCCCTGAAGCTTCATTACTTCCGTGAAATTCAGAGAGAGGTATTTATTTTACTGTTACCACTTTGGTATCATTTTATGTTTTCTCTTTCCAGAAACTTCTGTGCCAAAGCCAAAGTAATGGGACTGGATCTGTCTTTTTTTTTTTTTTTTTTTTTTAAGTGTTCATGATCATGCAACAGATACACCCACAACCAGTGAGTTTCAAAGCCAAAGGAAAACAACAGGCCTTTGATTAGGTTGTACCTACTCCAGTGCAGGAGGGCACCGCAGCAGCTGGGGGAGCCTGGCTGCACCACCTCTTTTCGTTCTCCAGAGATAGGTGAAAAAGAGTGTGTGGGTTGGAATTAAGGAATTGGGTTGACTAGCCCAAGGCTGGTTGGGAGCCTGCAGTTCAGAGACAGATTACCGCCTTATTGGCTCTGGTAAAAAAAAAAAAAAAAGGGACCATCTTACATCATCTCAGCAGGACTGAAAATTTCACATGATTATCAAAGTGCATGAAATGCTAGACAGATCCTTGAATGTGAGTGGAAAGGGAAAGGAGGGGTTGGTGGAGCAGAAGTAGATGCCCACTTTCTCACCAAAATAGAACATCAAGACCTACTAATGGGTGCAGGAAAGTGAGTCAGATCTGGCCTTAAGGAAGTATCCTGAATACCCACCAGTGCTCAGTTTCCTTATTGATATATCACTAGATACCAGCTACCATGACTTCTCTGCCCCTTTCCTGTCAATGACCACCCAGCTGAACCCTGCTTGAAAAAACTCTCCTTGCTTCAAGAGGGATTGTGTGGGCTTAGTTCAGGTTCATGGAAACACCCTGCCTGTTTCTTTCCTGTGGAGCGGATGGTGAAAGGAGTTGTTAGCACCAGTCAGCTTTTTCTTATCAAGTAACTTCATTATTTCTGGGCAGCCACATACCCTTGTTTGTCCCAGACAGAGGGGTTTCTGGGACACAAGACTTTTATTACTAAAATCAGGAAAGTTCCTGGCAGACGGGGATGAGAAGTCACCCTAATTGTCACAGTATCTGATGAGGTGCCAAATGAGTAAGGGAGACAGTCAACACTGATGAAGGTTGGAATTGGTAGCTGGGAGTTTTGTACAGTGCTGTGTATTTTACAATGCACTTTCACACACACTATCTCATTTTAATCTTATAACAAATTAAAGAAGGCAGAGGAGGTATTACTATTGCTTCATGTTGATGAAAAAATTTGGCCACAAAGATTAAGTGACTAGCTCAATGACACAGAGCTGGTTAGTAACACAAAACTCGGGTGTTGCTTCCAACTCTCTGTGGAGTGAGATAGGGAACAATTGATAGCTGGAGTCCAGTGTTCTTTCTGCTGTACCATGTTGTCTCTCTAGTTATAGGGAGAATGGAATTCCTTTTTCTCTCATTACTTGCCTTTGTTTTTTCTTCTTATGATGCTCTGTTGTAGAGTGACAATCTTGCAGTGAAGTATAATTCAATGCAAATTCATAGCTGTGTCGCCAACCACCAACCACCAGGAAGCACAAATGCTCAGACATTAGCTGTGACTTCTACCCAAAGGCAAGGTAAAATGTCATTGCCAAGGATTACATTCAGATGACCTGTAATGTGGTTTTCTGATGGAGGGAAGAACTGAAGACAACACTACTTCATCAGAAAATGCTGAGTGGAGAATTGCAGAGGTAGGGAGAAGAGAGAGCTGTGCATCTTAAGGCAAGATGACAGGCTCAGAAGTCAACGAACGGCCTCAAGCAGAAGCATGCAGGGTTCTGGGATGAGAAAGATGACTCAGCATTTATCCTTTCCTATAAAACATAGCAGCGTGTTAAGGCTGCATTTGAAATTTTATCTAAGGCCAGTGATAATATCTAAATTACGGTCATGACATGCATAACTTGATAATCAGGTAGACTAGAAATTCTTCCTAAAATTAGAGAAGTTACAACCAAACCGAAACCTATCATTTCTGTATTCAATGACAGTCACAAAAGTATGAATATCTATGGGGAATCTACAATTTCTCTGGCCAGTTCTATTTCTTTTAGAATGTCAAGCAGCATTTGATTTATGATTAATGGCTCAGATTTTCAAGATTAAATTCATGTTGGTATACTGTCTTTTAAAGCATGAAAACCCATTTGCTACAGAATGATATAATCATAATCTGCACTATAAATGAAAAGGCTTTATGCTGGCAAAACAAATGTCTCTGAGATGCAGTAGAGCGATATGGTATACTGGTATGTATGGGGTGAAGAAAAGAGCTAGGGTTTTGCAATCAAGCAGATTCAAGTTCAAATTCCAGTTGTGTTAGTGTGTGATGTTGGATGTTAAGTCTCAATTTTTTCATCTGTAAAATGTAAATCTTGTAGATTTGTTATACTCTTAGATTTGTGGCCTCATAGATTTGCCTCCTCAGCTTCCTCTACCTTGTTGCTTCTGTGGACAGCACATGGAACAGGGAACACAAGAAGGTTTCAAAAGATTTAAAATCATGGTTTTTAACATGTCTAAGATGTTATAAACTCCTTCCACCCATCAGCACCGTCTCTCCTATACCAGGAGTAAGCCATAATATTTGTTTTACAAACTGCAATACTTAAATGCTTTTGGAGCAATTGAAATGCTTAAAAAATAGAAAAAACATCTCCAGTTCACCTTACCAAAAGCTGCAAGGACCCCTTCTTCCTTTACATAAAAATATTGACACACCTAGGCACACTAAGGGGCATGTGAAGTAGATTGGCAATTCAGATCTCGTGGCCCTTCACACTGGTCAATACCCACTTAATGCCACACTTGAGGTTTTCCTCACATGCAGGGAAGCTGTAAGAGTTTAAATGACCTAATGGCTATAAAAGTTCCTAGAAGGGTACCTAGCTCAAAACAATGCATTCTCCCTTCCAACTTTGTTTTCTGGATTCCATAGTTATTGAGACATCTTCCATTTGATATCACACAATTTTTTTTTTTTGCCAGTGTACCCAGAAGAATGCACTCTGATGATTCTATGTGTTTTTAGAAGGAGGGTCTAAGGACACAAATTTTGTTCAGTTATCTAAAAGTCTGACTGCATGAAGTGATATTATTATTTCAGTTGTTAGAAAACTACATAAGTATAGATAAGATAACAATTGAATCATGTTACTTCTAGTCATCTATCAGCTTTTTTGTAGTAGTGATTTAATATTAATATTAATATTTTATGTTGTAAAAAGTTAGGAATCTTGTTTACATGTTAGAAATAGTTACATTGCTGTCCTCCCTAAAATCCATAAAGCAGAAAGTATATAAAAATAAATTTGCAGATGCCTTTAGTCATGATGAAGGATTTCTCAGGATTCTTCTTTTCTTTTTTTTTTTGAGACAGGGTCTCTCCCTGTGTTGCCCAGGCTGGAGTGCAGTGGCGTGATCTCGGCTCACTTAGGCCTTGGCCTCCTCGGCTCCAGTGATTCTTCCACCTTAGCTTCCCTGGTAGCTGGTACTACAGGCACACAACACCCTGCCTGGCTAATTTTTGTATTTTTTATAGAGACAAGGTTTTACCATGTTCCTCAGGCTGGTCTCAAACTCCTGGACTCGAGCTATCCTTCCACCTTAGCCTCCCGAGGTGCTATGATTACAGGCGTAAGCCACCGCACTCAGCACCTCAGAATTCTTGAATATAAAAGTGTTCTGATTTATTTGACTGTAGAAATGACTGAAAAATCTCAGCATTTTAAACTTTTTTTGTATATCCTGTTTCTAACTGCACTAAGATAAACAGTCCAGTTATGTATGTATATTTATATATTTTTTCCATGTTGGGGTATTTTCTGATCTTTCTCTAAAAAACATATATGACAATTAGCAGTAAGATGGAAAAGATAAAAGATATATTTGAGTTAATTTGGATAAAAAATAGATTGTTTTCTATTTAAGATTTCAAAATATTAATGACCTAAAACAAAACAAATTTTGCTGTTGGTCAGTTTTACTCTGGTTGAAGTAATGCATCTTAGAAATAAAAGAAATCTTAAATAAGGAGCATCTTCTAAATGTTAGCCAGGGGAGAAAAATAAATAACAATGAGGCTTATCTACTGTTAAAGACTGTTTGTATCCTCCCAAAATTAATCTGTTGAAGCCCTAACCCCCAGTGTGATGGTGTTTGCAGATGGAGCCTTTGGAACATAATTAGGTTTAGATGAGGTCCTGAGGGTACAGCCCTAATCCCATGATATTAGTGCCCCTAGAAGAAGAAACACTAATGAGTTTGCTCTCTCTCTCCACCACATAAGGACACAGCAGGAAGGCAGCTATCTGTAAGCCATGAAGAGAGCCCTCACCAGAAACAAACCAGGCCAGCACCTTGATCTTGGACTTCTAGACTCCAGAACCATGAGAAAATACATTTCTGTTGTTTAAGCCACACAGTCTGTGGTGTTTTGTTACAGTGGCTTGAGCAGATTAATCTGTTTACCAAAGGGAAGATGGACGTACATGCTATGGCTAGGAAGGAATGATAACTTATCATTTAACCTAAATGTAGGGGATGTCCTGCCTAAAATTTTGACCATGCTTTTATTTGTGTGTATGTATTTTCGTTTTGTTTTGTTTTGTTTTGTTTTGTTTTTGTTTTGCTCCTGGGTCAGCCTTGGGTGGGTAAATCACTACTGAAAGAAACATGGCTTCGTCCCCCAAAAAAGGGTGAACATGTAGACCCTCTGGGAGTAATCAAGGCCTAATATTAAGGAAAGACAGGGAAAGGTCAGGAGGCCTTTACTTCTGTGAGTGTCTGGGACCCAAAAAGACAATAAAAGCCTGCTGTGGATTAGGGCCTCAAAGTCAGTAGCTTCCTAGCCTCATTCTTGGCATTTACATCCCCAGGAACAAAAAAGGTTGCTGGTTGGGAGTCCTCAAATGGAAGGCTACTAGGCCACTTGTGACATGGCACTCTTGAGACAACTGGTGCATTGGAGGATAATTTCAAAGTAAACAGTGAACCTGGAGCTCCTTGCCCAAGCTTGGATTTGAGCAAAAAAAAAAAAAAAAAAAAATAGCCTTGTTCAAAAATCCAAAATGGCAGAACCAGCTTCCTGAAAGACGTGGTTCCTCATTTCCATCCACCCCCAAGGACCTGGGCCAGAAATATTCCTCAGTGCCCTTTAGATCTTATGAAACAAGTTTTCTTCAGTGATACCACATGTTGGTGAGAAGCTATGACAATAAATGTCTGATCTCTGCTTAGATGTGGAAATGAGACAAATTCCTCTATTAACAAAACCCCACAGATTGAGTGGCTTAATCTGTGTTTGCCTTTAGGGTTCTTTGATATTGAAAGACAAAGGGTAGTCTCAAGAGTAAGAGACTGAACTTGATGATCTGGCATGTGGGTGTTCGAGTTGATTTTTAAATTTAATTTAGAATAGAAAAGAAATGTGTATATCTCTGCAGTTGACAAATTTGATTAACTACAGGCATAACTGTAGCAGTGTGTGCATAGTAGTTGTCGGTAAGTGCCCTTTGAAAGATTTAAAGTCAAGTGGATGTTGGTTCAGAAAGGCATCATGGTCTGTGTGTTTCTTTTCAAATGAACGAATGAATTTCTTTCCTGGCTGAGGTTGAGAGACTGCAGTGAGCTATGAGCTATGATCGCACCACTACACTCCAGCCTGAGTGACAGAGCAAGACCCTGTCTCAAAAAAGAAAAAAAGGAGAATTTATTTCCCAAATGGTTAACATGCTGTTGAATATGAAAACTAAGTGAGACTGAAAATGACAAACTCATTTCTGTATTTGATCTTTTAAGCAATATTCTCTTAATTCCTCTCTCAAGCTACCTTCATGGATAAATAGGAAAAACAAGTAAGATCTAACTCTGCAAAAGAATAGAGTTATAATTTTATTCACTATTTGTGAATCTCTATGAAAATGGAATATCTGGTGAGAACAAATACAGTCAGAGTAATATCCTGATGAATAGATCAGGTATAAAATCTGGATACTAATGAACCATATTAATGTACCCAATTAAGTGTTTTAAGGTGAAAATCAATTATGCTTTCTGGTGTTGGCTTAGTTCATTCATGCTGCTATAACACAATATCTTAGGTGGAGTATTAAAAACAACAGCAATTTATTTCTCACAGTTCTGGAACTTGGAAGTCCAAGATCAAGGCACCAACAGATTTGGTATCTGGCGAGGGCTGCTCTGCTTCAAAGATGGCAACTTCTTGCTGCATCCTCATATGGCAGAAGGGGGCAAATAGCTCCCTTCCACCTCTTTTATAAAGTCACTAACCCCATTCATGAGAGCTCCACCGTCATGACTTAATTATCCCCTAAGGGCCCCAACTCTTAATACTATTACATTGATGATTCAGCTTCAATACATGAATTTTGAGGGGACACATTCAGACCACAGCTACTATTAAATGTTTTGAACTAGAATTAAGTTTTTTCTTACCTTTATGAACACAGCAAAACTTCCAGATTCTACAGTAATTTCAAATGAAAAAGAGACTGGTTTTAGAGTTCCCTTAAGCTCTCATATGGTTTGGCCACGTGTTGAGGTAAGGAGGCGATTGGCTGTTCTAGTGATAGTGAGTGAGTTCTCAAGAGATCTAATGGATCTGTAAGGGGCTCTTCCCACTTGGCTTTCTCTTCTCTCTTGTGTCGCTTTGTGAAGAAGGTGTCTGCTTCCCCTTCTGCCATGATTGTAAGTTTCCCAAGGCTTCCCCCCAGTTATGCAGAGTTTTGAGTCAATTAAACCCCTTTTCTTTATAAATTACACAGTCTTGGGCAGTTCCTTATAGCACTGTGAAAACTGACTAATACAAGCTTTTTATCTTGGCATCTCTTCACTTTCCTTCCACTCCACACCTAAATCCCACCCCCACTCCCAAAACTTTATTAAAAAAAAAAAAAGCTTTTCATGCTTAAGGCCAGGTGTTCCAGACTAGCCTGGGCAACAAAGTGAGACCTTATCTCTACAAATAAATAAATGTTAAAAAACAAGTAGCATGGCATGGTGGCATGTGCCTGTGGTACCAGGTACTTGGTAGACTCAGGCAGGATTGCTTGAGCCCAGGAGGTTGAGGTTGCAGTGAGCTATGAGCTATGATTGCACCACTGCACTCCAACCTGGGCAACAGAATGAGACCCTGTCTCTTGGGGAAAAAAACAAGCTTTTCTAGTGAACTCATTAGCACTAGCATTCTGGTAATATTCTTAAAGATCTGATTAAAAGAGAGTATATAAATTTTAATAATTATAATATGAAGAATCTAGTTAAGACCAAAAAGTACACATTTCTTAAACCTCCAAAATCAATCTTCTTTCCCTAGGTTTTAAACTCATCATGTATTATGTAAAACAAAACAAAACAAAAACTTTAATCATATTTGAATAATAGTTAGGAAAATAAAATGGTGAGTACTTGGACTTTTTGATGTGTAGGAAATATACTTGCACCCTGAAGAGTTGAAGCAATCTATCCTGTTATGCAAATGTGAAGGTTATGGGTAACTTATCTTGCCATGATAGAGTATTTTTTAAGTTGTCAAAACTATTGTGGCCTTGACTATCCACAGACATTTAATGCATCTGCAGATTAGCATGTTAATAATTCTCAATCTGCCATCCTTATTCAAAGACAAACTCTAGCTCTTGTCTAAGATTTATTAAATTGGCCATTTTGTCTTTTCTTGTGAATTAGCTCATATTCACACATTGAAATCTCAGATCATATCTGTAGTTGGCAAGGAAAACAGCAACATTGAGCTGTGCTGTCAAAAGGTAGATGACATGTTAAAATAAGGAATAAACAAAGAGACTGAAAAAAAAGAGAAAGAGAGTTTCTGCTCTTTTTGAAATCCATGTTTTCTTAATATGATTCAGCCTTGTTTTGTGGCTGGTGAAGTGTTTTGCATTTGTAAATTTGGGCTCAATAACTGTTTAGCTCAGAAAAGCCAACTGTATGTCATTAATTGTTGGACTGTTTACAGTAGTCTCATTTCTAACTGGAAAAGGCCCCTGGAAAATGTTTTCAGAATCCAAAAAGACAAATTGTTAATGTAGAGCATTTAAAATAAAACATCATTTTTCAATATATAAATTGTTTTAAAGTATTTTCTATGCTGGCATTTGCAATGTATATCACTGTTGATGATACGGTATCTTAATCCTCCTCTTATATATTGGAAATTTCTAGTGGCTTTCATTGTATTTATCTATATATATATATGTTTAATAAGTGTTAGCAGGTATTGCAACTTACATACATTTTACATAGAACTAATCAACTATGTTTTATTTTGTTTTTTGAGATGGAGTCTCGCTCTGTCCCTCCTACTGGAGTGCAGTGGCGTGATCTTGGCTCACTGCAACCTCTGCCTCCTGGATTCAAGCAATTCTCCTGCCTCAGCCTCCCAAGTAACAGGAATACAGGTGTTCACCACCATGCCTGGCTAATTTTTTGTACTTTTTTAGTAAAGACAGGGTTTTGCCATGTTGGCCAGGCTGGTTTCGAACTCCTGACCTCAGGTGATCTGCCCTGCTCAGCCTCCCAAAGTGCTAAGATTACAGGAGTGAGCCACCACGCCTGGCCGGAACTAATCAACTATGTTTTTGTTGCATCTTTGCCTGTCTCTCCCACTGGGCTATAAGCTCCTTGAGACTGGGAATTGTGGCTTTATCTTATATACTTCTGCCTAACACAATCCCCTTGTTGTTTGCATGCATTTGTTTTTCTGTAAACATTCATTGGATACTTGCTAGGTGAGAGGCAAGCTGCCAAGGTTTCTATTTGAGTTACCTCATATCCTCAGAACAACCTAATAGCTTAGGCATATTATTGCCCTCCGTTTTTTAGGTGAAGAAGTGAAGGCATAGAGAACATAGACTTTGACAGGTGAGTGGCAGCCTCAGGCTTCAAACCCAGGCAGCCTGATTTTAGAGACTTTGCTTTTACTTTCACAACCAGTGCTTTACATGAATTAACTGGAGTGAGAGAACAGAGGCGAGGATGGTCCTAAAAGGACACTGAGGTAGATAATAGAGTTCATTTTCTTAAATCTTGAAGCCAGATCTTTCAAAGTGGTTGATTGCTCAGCCCCAGTCTTCATACCCCCAACCATTCTGTTATATGGCCTGTAATTTACTTGAAATACCTCTATATCCACATTTGGTATACAGTTATACTCCCTAGACACAGTAGAATAAGATCTGCAGTGCTCCAATCAGAAATCCATACTTTGAAGGTCGTTAGTTAAAATTGGAAGGATCTCAATAAGGAAGCGTAGTATTTTCTACACTCTAGTAGCAAATATTTTAAATACTGCTATCCAAATATGCCCACCAAGGGTTGATGATGCAACATAAGGATACTAGAAAGTGCTTTACTGTTGGTGAAATGAGCTGTGTTTATAATACATGGTCACATGGAAAGATTTGTATAGAAAACTCCCTTCCTTATATGAATAAGAAATGGGGATCCGAGTAGCCCTGTAGCCGAACACCTTTTATAGAGTGCCTAGGTCTAGAACTCTAATCAGTCATGCCCCCCACTTTATGGAGGATTTTGTTGGCTAATCCACCTGGCTGATCCTGCCAATAGAATACATGTTGTATTTGCCCCACTTTCATGCAAAGTGCTTGTCAGAACACCCAGAAAGTCAGAGAGCCATGATTTCACCAAGTTTACAAGAGCTGGTTTTAGGGCTATGTTTTGTATACACGTCAAAATCCAGTCTGAAATTTGCTAATAGGAAAGTTGTGGAAACGCGGGGACATAAAATTCCCATCATCTTTTGATTATCTGAAGCTACCAACAGTGGTAAATTTAAATGGCCAAGGTGGCTTAGGGAATTTCACAAAACCTAACTTTCTTCTTTTATTGAGATATAAACCTTGGCATTATCTCCAGCATTTATGACTCTTTAGTTAATAATAATTAACTATTCAAAAAATTATCCAGCCAGGCACAGTGGCTCATGCCTGTAATCCCAGCACTTTGGGAGGCCAAGGTGGGAGGATCACAAGGTCAGGAGCTCGAGACCAGCCAGCCCAATACGGTGAAACCCCATCTCTACTAAAAATACAAAAATTGGCCAGGTGTGGTGGCACATACCTGTAGTCCCAGCTACTCGGGAGGCTGAGGTGGAAGAATTGCTTGAATCTGGGAGGTGGAGGTTGCAGTGAGCCGAGATGGCGCCACTGCACTCCAGCCTGGGCAACAGAGCGAGACTGTATCTCAAAAAAAAAAAAAAAAAAATTATCCATTACATGATGCCATTTACATATTTTTGAAATTCTCTTACTTTGCACAAGATCAAAGTTGTATAGACCATCTTTGTCTATTATAGGAAATCATACTTGGTCTATTATAGGGACATTTTTATGAATGTTTTCTGGAAGTATGAACAGATGATATAAGACCTATCCAGAGGGCTTACAAAAAAAGTGTTGACACTCTATGTCCCATCAAATTACTCTACAGCAAACCAGGGATAGACAACTGCAAATCTGAGCATTGAATGACAGAATTTCCAGGGACACCAGAAAACTCTCATGGCTTCCTTCTCCTTTCTAAAAAATGCGAATTTAGTGGTGATAACAAAAGGAGGATTTACAAAGCTAGAGTTTTCATCCTAGTTGGGGAAATCAACTTCCAAAGGATGTTAGCAGAAACATCCAATAGTTCTTCTAAATGCATCTCTGCAAATTATTACCATTAAATCTATGTTAACTGAGGGAAAAAAATCTACCACTCAAGGATTCACATAATAAATAAGATGAAACTAGAACTCTCTGGTTTTCTGCCGTGACTATTATATCTACCATTTGGCACAAATATTTCTTTTTTTAGGTTTATTTTATTTTTAATTGACACACAATAAATGTACATATTATAAGAAACAACATTTCAGTACATGAACATGTTGTGTAATTATCAAATCAGGGTAATTTGCACATCCATAATCTCATACATTTATTGTTTCTTTGTAGTGAGAACATTCAAAATTCTTTCTTCTAGTTATTTTGAAATATACAGTACATTACTGTTAACTATAGTCACCCTACTGGCACAAATATTTCTGTAAGGCTGTTTATAGTTTTTCATTTAGGTACATATTCCACAGATGTGGATTTTAGTTGAAAAATCAGAACCGCTTATGGCTAGTGGAAAAAATACTACAAATTTTCAGGGCAACAAATCTCCAATCAGAAATTCCACAGTGATCTAATTATTGAAGAGTTTTTTGAGAAAGTCTTTCAAATGTGGTCTTTTTTGTGGGAAAGGATTTAGGGGATTTATCAGATTAAAGCTATTTGGGTTCACACCTATGAACTCATGGCTAGAAAAAACTCTGAGACTCCTTTTTTATTCCTTTTTTATAAGTTAAAGTGTAAAACATTTGGGTGAGGTTGTCACTGATACTGTCCTTCCTTAAACACGTATAGACAGGGAGATCCCATATCATCCTTTTATACCTGTGGAACATGCACATTACATCTCTGTTTTTAAGCTTTACTTTACTTCATTTAGTGGAAATGTTTAAGCTGTGTTGCCATAAATTTGGACTTACTCTCTGGCTTAAATTAGGTTGCATTGGGAAAAGTTTGCAAAGTATTTGAAGAACTATAGTCCTTAGTATTTACTAAGTAAACTTAAACATTGTTTGATAGTGATAAGCTATTTGACCCATCATACATGTATCAAATGCCTGCTAAGTACCAGGCACTCTGCCACACAAGGAGAACTTTAATGCATCCCTGCCCTTAAGGAGAACATCTTTGTTCATCACCAGGAGAAAAGCTACAGCCTGAAGTAAACTCATCCCACCAAGAGAAGTGGAGTGACTACGTTTGAGCCAAAGAAATGTCAAACATAAGGGTTACTACATGTCACTGTACTGGTATTGCTTTATAACTTTGTTTCTCTCTTCCTGCCTGGCTAAGAGGAGAAAAAAGACTAACATTGTAGAGGTAAGTAATTGAAAGCAAAATCTTTAACAACTTTCTCCAACTCACTAGTAGGCTCCAGGTTAGAACACTCTTCCAGAAACGATGAAGCTTACAGAAATGAAAAATGTTAACATACCTTCGGCCAGGCGCGGTGGCTCACGCCTGTAATCCCAGCGCTTTGGGAGGCCGAGGCGGGCGGATCACGAGGTCAGGAGATCGAGACCATCTTGGCTAACATGGTGAAACCCCGTTTCTACTAAAAATACAAAAAATTAGCCGGGCGCGGTGGCGGGCGCCTGTAGTCCTAGCTACTCCGGAGGCTGAGGCAGGAGAATGGCGTGAACCCGGGAGGCGGAGCTTGCAGTGAGCCGAGACTGCGCCACTGCACTCCAGCTTGGGCGAGAGAGCGAGACTCCGTCTCAAAAAAAAAAAAAAAAGAAAATGTTAACATACCTTCAAAAACGCGCCACAACTGGTACTAGCCACAGTTGGTTTACAAGGAAATAAAAGCTAGAAAACAGGATTCCTAGCCCTGTGTTTCAGTCGTGGTGTAATTTTTGCATGAGAAAAAGTAACTCTTTATACCCGAGCTTTCCAATATGGCAGCCACTAGCCACATATGGCCATCTAAATTTAAGTTTAAATTACGTAACATTAAATCAAATTAGATATTCAGTTCCTCCATCACACCATCCTCATTTCAGTGGCTGGCACTCCAGAGCACACAGGGTTCCTGGCTACGGTACTGGGGACACAGGTCACAGCACATTTCCATGATCACAGAGAGCTCTGTTGGACAATGGCTGCTTCACATCAGTCACTTCCCGATGTCTTAATTTGAAGAACAAGGTTCAAGGTGGCTCAGACCTCCTCATTGCTCCTCTGTGTGTATGAGTGTTGTAACTGACTGACTAGAGCTAATGCTTGTTTTCATGGTAGAGTCCAGGTGTTATCTGTGGAAAGGTAAGCAGGTAGAGCATCTCTGGAAGCACCGACACTATCATTATTTCCCTTTTGCCATAGCTATTGAGAGAAGAAAGTCATGTCACAATGACGTGAGTAGTTACCTTTTCTCCAAATCCTCTGCTAGAACAAACCCTAGATCCTAAGTCCACTCCTTCTGTGTCAACCTGGCTCACAGATCCAGCTCAGTGGTCACTACTAAAGGCACTACCCTCTCTGCTGCTCCCAGCATTGCCCACCACCTATTTCTAAGGCTCTAGGTATTGACCAAACCATTGATAATTCCTCTTTGGTTTCAGAGATATGGAAATTATTCAATTACAGAACCACTGAAAGGGTGAATATTAAATATATCTATCAATTTGGGTGACTAGGATGTATTCTGAAAAACATTTGTGGTATCCTTTGTTCTCACCAAAATTCACCCTTCATTTTAATTATCTGATGACTCTGTCTGGCATGTTAGCAATACTGTGTCTTGATCTATTTTGGAAACAAACATATGAACATCTTCTTAGCAAGAGTGTAAGTATTCAAGTACTGATCCCTAGTACAATAGATAAAGAGTGTAAGTACCCTTGTGTCCACTGAGATCAGGCTTTTCAACCATATGTGTCAAGATTAGGTCAGGTTTTATTACCAAATAACTTCCCCCAAAAAACTTGGTTTTCAGAGCTTATTGGATTTTGGAATTGCAGAGGAGGGAGTGTAGACCATTAACTCCCTCTTATTTCCTTTCAGTGTCTTCTCATCTGAGAACTTTCTCTGACCACTTTCTCTGACCATGTACACTAGGACTACATTTAAAGAGCCTCCAAAGGCAACTTGCAATTTTCTATCATAGGTTATCACAGTGCAAGTTCCTTAAAGGCAGGGATCTGTCCTTTTTGTTTCCTGCTGTACCCCTATGTCACCATACCAACTCAGTGCTGGCAAACAGTAGGCACTCAATAAATACTTATAGAATGGATGAGGGAGTGAGTGGATGTTGGATGAATGACTCCTGTCATAGCCTCCTAGCAGTGGTCTCTTTCCTCCAGTATCTTTCTATTTTAAATTATCTGTGGCAAGGAATGCCCTGTGTTTACTGACATCTGTTTTCTCCTGTTCATGGACACACAGCTAGCCTGCAATTCCCAGTCCCTCCTGCAGTTAAGGAGGTCATGTGACTGACTTCTTGCCAATTAACTGCAGGCAGAAAACATGCATGTCCCTTCATGCCTGCCCTGTAAACCCTTTACATGCTCTCCTCTTTCATCCCCTAGCCAAACACAGAGGCTCCAGGAAGGAACTCTGAGGCTCTAGAAGATGGCAGAGCTACAGATGGAAAGATGCCCTGCAGGGCTGTGTATTTGTTTGCTATGGCTGCCATAGCAGAGTGCCACAAACTGGGTAGCTTCAACAACAAAAATCTATTGCCTCAGTTCTAGAGACTAGAAATCTGAGGTCAAGATGTTGGTAAAGTGGGTTCCTTCTGAGGGCTGAGAGGGAAGGATCTGCTCTAGGCCTCTCTCCTGACTTGTAGATGGCCATCTTCATGTTCACATGACGTATTCCCTGTAGGTGTGCCTGTGTCCAATTTCACAGGAAAACCAATCCTATTGGACTAGGGCTCAATCTACTCCTGTATGGCCATATCTTAACTAATTACATCTATAACAGCTCTATTTCCAGATAACGTCACGGCCTGAGGAACTGGAGCTTAGGACTTCAACATATGAATTTTTTCAACCAGTAACAGGCCACATAGAAGGCCACTTGCCAAAGAAAGGCACATGCATTACACTTTGCATAAGACACTTTGTGTTAAGCCACTGAGATTCTAGGGGTTTCTGTCATGGCAGCTAGTGTTTCTTACCAACACTAAGACACCATCTCGTCACACTAACCTTGGCTTTGAGAGTAATAAAAATAATAATACACTTATATATTACGCTTTTTGGAAATGCAAAAAAAAAAAAAATTAGGCTTCAAATTGTTCCTCAGCCTTCAGACTTATAATTCTGCCTGGACTTGCAGCATCTGATTGCTCCAGTGGATGGGCTGTTGTCTGAAGAGAGTCGCTCTCAGTTGTGTGGTAGCCAGAGAACAGGCCTTGGGGGACCTGGGATTCAGTTCTGTCTCTGCCCCTAGAAATGCAGCATGGACCTTAAGGCAAATCGTGTTTTCTACTGAGCCTTTGTTTAGTCATTGGAAAAAAGAAAACAATCCTTCCCTCTTGGTGGTGTTGGGAAGATTAATCAAATTAAATTAATCTTCCAATTAGCACAGAATCTGGCACGGAGTAAGTGCTTAATATGTTTTCTTTTTAAAACAAGAAGAGGCAGATTTTTTATCTGGGAACTGTGATCTCACCCTTCTACATTGGTGTTCAGTGTCTGAGGGACATAGGACTTGGTAGCCTTAGTAAGACAAACCTAGGGGCTGATATTTGGAGTGATGGCCTGAAGAAAAGGAATTATGAGTGTTCTATATGAGTCTGAGGGCCATACAAGGAGTTTAACTCAATAAAGCTGTCCATCACTCAGTACTATCCAATGATGGGCAACATTTTAAGGCAAGGAGTTTTCTGTCCAGCCGGCTAGACCATGGCTCAAAGACTGGTCCTGCCAGGCCTGGTTTCTGGGTGCCAAGAATGGCATGGGTTGGCACACTGAGAGGCAGTTTCCTAAAGTTTGGGCTGTGGGTTGGTTTTGGTGGGGTGATTTTGATATGATTCAGGTGAGTAATTGGAGTAGATTTACAACACAGCCATTCTATGATTAGAAGGACAGCAAGGTGCATTCGCATAGAGTTAGACATAAAACAGGTGCATTCTTACAGAGTATGAGGAAACAAAAAGTTTGCTTGAAAATGTGTGTGCTCTGGGGAGAAACTGGAGTGGCGAGCCATGGCAGCATGAATGGCCATGATGGAGCGTAGGGAAGAAACCACCAAAGGAGAAGAGTGGGGGTAGTGTGGGAACTCAAGAGCACACTTCCCTGCCACACTTTTCATTGAACTGGTCCCACTCCCCACTCAGAAAGGGCAGAATATTTGTCAAAACATATTTTCACTGTCATGAGCTTTAGGTTCTCCAGTAATCACCGCATCAAAACCAACCCACAGCCCAAACTTTAGGGAATTGCCTCCCTGTGTGTCAACACATGCCATTTTCAGCACCAGAAACCAGGGCCCGGTAGGGCCACCCTTCCAGCCATGGTCCACACTGCAGGGCTTCAGACTCCCTCCGAGGCAGCATGGTTCTGAGAAACTAGAGGGCAAGCTGTTGATTTCAGACTTTAAGGACACAGAGTGGGAACTGCTGACTCCAACATTTACTAAGAGCTTGAGTGGGGATCCTTTGGAAAACCTCATAGTCAGTTAAACCCATCATGCCTCACTTTATTTTTACCCTAATGACTGGCTAGATATAAGCCTCTCTAATGTCTGTGCTCATCCCCAAGCTGCTCTGTGCTTCCTCTCTCCTATACAACCTCCTGCTGCTGTTCCTTGTTCCCTCAACAATTTTTCCTATGAACCATATGGAAACCCTCTCCACCATGGCAAATGCATTCCCTACCTCCAGCTCCATGGCCTGATCGAACTCTGGCTCTCCCTACAATACACCCAGCACTTCTCTTGCAGTTTTTCATTCTCACACATATACAAACAGCATGTACCCCCGAGGAGGTGGGTTGGGGACCAAGTATCCCCCCTACCCCCCACCAACGCCATTTCAGGATTATCGCTTTTCTCCCATAGTATAAGAAATCCTGCTTCTGGGAAGGCTTGTGCCATCTGGCTCTACTTTCAACCACATGCTTAATTGCTCCATAAATGGTAGAAAGGACTAATTTTAGCATTTCTGTCATTTAGCAAGTCACAAATTCTGCAGCATGAATTAATCCCATTTAATCTAGGTTGGTATCCTTGCTCTGTCCCTGACTAGCTATTTGACCTTTGGAAAAGTTATTTAACCTTTCTGAGCTTTAATATCTTAGAAAATGGGAGTAAAAATGCTCACTGAAGGGGATGACTGTGTGAGTTGAATGGCACAATGTCCATGAAATCATCTTAAAAAGCACAAAATGTGAATTGAATTTGAATAGAAACATCTTTTAGGGTGTGAGTATAACTCACTCTGAGGTAATCAGGAGTTAGTTATTGCTATTTTAGTTAGTTAGCACTATTTGGTAAAACGATTCTGTAGGATATGGTAATGCTGGATACATGTCATTATATATTTGTTAAAATTCACAGAATGTGCAACACAAAGAGGGAACCCTAGTGTGAACTATGGATTAAGTTAATAATAATGTAGCAATATCGAATCATCATTTGTGACAAATGTACCACACTAATGCAGAATGCTAATAACAGTGGAAGCTGGGGGAAGAGGAAGGGAGTATTTGAGGACTCTGGACTTTCCACTTACTTTTTCTGTGAACCTAAAACGGCTCAAAAACACTATTAATTTTTCAAAAGCTATTTATACAAAGCAGGTTTGTTCATGAGTTGATAATTGTTGAAGCTGATGATCGGGACATGGGGATTCATTATACTTCTTCTTCTAAATCTTCCATGATAATAAAGTTTTAAAAAATGTATTTGCTTCAACTGAATCTCTGACTTAATCAACCAGAGAAAGATAGCTGACATCTCCAAATAACAGGTGTTTAATTCATCTAGTATTTACTGGCAGCCTGTTAATCATCAAACTCAGTGTTCAACCGAGTGTAGGGGGGAGGTTCTAGAACGCTTTAAGACAAGCTTGTGCAACCTGCAGCGGGCCACAAGTAGCCCAGGATGGCTTTGAATGCAGCCCAATACAAATTCATAAACTTTCTTAAAACATCCTGAGTTTTTGTGTGATTTTTTTTTAAGCTCATCAGCTATCATTAGTGTAAGTGTATTTTATGTGTAGCCCAAGACAATTCTTCTTGTTCCACTGTGGTCCAGGGAAGCCACGAGATTGGATGCCCCTGCTTTAAGACATGTTGAGTTCCTCTCGCAAAAGTTTAAACCTTGTTGCAGAGGCAAGAGGGCTACTTGTGAAGTGAGTGAGCAACACCAGAAAACAACCTAGTAGAGACCTTAAGTCCATGGCACAGAAAATGGAAGTTCTAGCGGAAGACTGAGTAAAACAGAATAAAAATTCTATCAGTAAACCTGAAAGTTTCTCAATATCAGAATGTTAGCAGTTCTGTCAGCAAAAATATATGGATTTCTGACTGACTCTGAGGCATAGATTGTCACATTCTGTTCAGCCTGGATATTTTTTTAACTCCAAAATAAAAGACATGATGCTAAAACCATGCAGTAAGAGCTCATTCTTGAACTGAAAGTAAGGAAAAGATGAAGCAATATAAAAGCATGCTTTAAGAGCTGAGTTGTGCCCAGAGTTGGGCTGGATGCTATCTTTTGGGCAGAGAACAGAGCCAAGCATTGAGTTGTCAATCAAATGATCATTTAGGTGGTTACTGGTCTGAAGAATATTAGTGTGGGCTCTGTAGAGAGTTCAAATAAAGAGAACAGTTTTATTTCTGACTAGTTTAAAATAACAACATGTTTCTGTTCATATATGTTTGATAGACGCGTTTTGGAATTTGTGAAAAATTATCGAGACCTTAGAGAGTACTTATGGTAAACTTTGCCTTATTAGAGAATTAAATGATGGATCTGTGTGAGATTTTAATGTTAATTCTCACAGAATTTGTATGTTGGGATTTATCAAAATGTAGGAATAAAAATTGTATATTTAGATTTTCACAGAGAAGTGTTGAAATTACTACTCCTTGGGAACCAGGAACATTTGGGACTCTTTGTGCAGGGCTATTTGTTGTTCTAAAATTAGATCTCAAAATCAAATCTCCTGAAACATAAAGTCAAGGGGGTTGTGAATTTCAAATTTTCGCAGCTTGTGAAGCACACAGGTATTTTGTGATGACTTTTAATTTAGATCTTGGAAAAGGAGAGTAGGGATTTAAATCTAATTTTTATCCCTCTCTCTCTCTCTCTCTCTCTTTTAACTTGTGGAGTCTTTTAAATGGTAAATAAAGTTTTCAGAAGAGGAAGAAGAAGATCTCTGCTCCAAGATTGCTTTCCTCAACTTCTCAGGGGAGCTTTTAAATCATTCCCTGTGTTTCTAACTGCTGCCAATTCCTAGAAATTCCCAGGTTTTAAGAAATAAATCCAAGAAACCAATCTGGAGAGGAGAAAGAGAGGTATCTGTGCTGAGAGCGCTTGAAACATAATAGCATAATAGCAGTCACTTACAGAATGCAAGTGTGGAGGTTGATGCTTTACCTGTCCTGATTCATATGACCCTGCAACCACTCTGCCAAGGGGCTGCCTCTATTTTCAGAGGAAAAAACTGGCATTCAGTTTGGAATATGCCTAAGGGCACACAGCTAGTATGTGGCTAAGGAGTTGAATCTGGATCTTTCTGATCCTAAAGCCCCAACTTCACAACATGATGCTTTCACAGGTTTTTAGTTTGACCTTCACACTCAGTGTCCACAATATAAGCAGAGGAGAATAGGTGAGGTTCTTTTTCTATTCCCTAAATGGAGACTCTCTGAACAAAGCAAAGAAGTGAGCCCCTCTTGGCATAGTTTAAGACAAGGGTCCCCAACCCCCTGGCTGAGGACTGGTACTGGTCAGTGGCCTGTTAGGAAGTGGGCCGCACAGTAGAAGGTGAATGGCAGCAAGCAAGCATTACCACCTGAGCTCCGCCTCCTGTCAAATCAGTGGTGGCATTATATTCTCATGGGAGCAGGAACCCTATTGTGAACTGCACATGTGAGGGTCTGGTTGCATGCTCCTTATGAGAATCTAATGCCTGATGATCTGAGGTGGAACAGTTTTATCTTGAAACCATCCCCATCCACATCCATGGAAAAATTGTCTTCAACGAAACTGGTCCTTGGTGCCAAAAAGGTTGGGGAGCACTGATTTAAGGGATACCCTCTTCTGGTCTAAAATATTCGTGTTTCCCTCAATCTATGAAATGGCCATGCACATACACAGTACTGGACATTATGCCATTACATATTCAGTTGTTTGAGTTAAATATTGCTTTTTCTTGGTTTCTCTTTTTAAAAGGCAAATACACCCAAGAAAGGGGTGACCTACTAATTAAGACCATAGTCTTTATAATCACATACTCTTACCCTTCTCAGAAGGAGTTGGGGTATTCTAAGATACTAAAAAAGGAATGATATACTGGATGGATTCACAGCCTGGGGTTGTGAATTGCTAAGGGTACAGGGATAAGGCAGCTAGGAAATTCGTAACTGAGAAGAAAGTGATTAGTAAGCTAGTTTTGATATTAAAACAGAAATTATAAGGACTATAAATCATGCTGCTATAAAGACACATGCACACGTATGTTTATTGAGGCACTATTCACAATAGCAAAGACTTGGAACCAACCCAAATGTCCAACAACGATAGACTGGATTAAGAAAATGTGGCACATATACACCATGGAACACTATGCAGCCATAAAAAAGGATGAGTTCATATCCTTTGTAGGGACATGGATGAAACTGGAAAACATCATTCTCAGTAAACTATCGCAAGGACAAAAAACCAAACACCTCATGTTCTCACTCATAGGTGGGAATTGAACAATGAGAACTCATGGACACAGGAAGGGGAACATCACACTCCGGGGATTGTTGTGTGGTTGGGGGAGGGGGGAGGGACAGCATTAGGAGATATACCTAATGCTAAATGACGAGTTAATGGGTGCAGGAAATCAACGTGGCACATGGATACATATGTAACAAACCTGCACATTGTGCACATGTACCCTAAAACCTAAAGTATAATAAAAAAAAAACAAAAAACAGAAATTATATGTTCACTGGCAAAGGGCTTCACACTTTTAACAAAAGCCCTTAGTTATTGCCTAGTTTTACATTGAAATAACAATATAATGAAATATTTTCCTGGAATCCCAGGGGGTGAACACTGGGGACCCAGCTCAAGCAGGAAAGCTCAGAAAGGAAGGGGCTGCACACGTGGTGGGCACATACTGCTCAGACACCATGCTGGGGGCTTCATAGATCTCATTGAATGCCATCATCACAACGGCCCCAAAAGAGAGGTTATTAGACCCTCTACGCAGATATTATTAACAGTAGCCATCGACATCTCTGATTTAAAAAGATGCAAAAGCCAATTCTATGTACATATCATTTTATAGACAAAAATAAAACCGATGCTAGTTTGGGCGTCACTGGCATATGGAAAAGTACTGAATTTAAAGCAGAAAACCTGTTTTCAAGCCCTGTGCTTGCCAGTAACAAGTTGTGCAACTCTAAGCCAGACTTAATTTAAGCCTCAGTTTCCTCATCTATAAAAAAGGGATATTCATAACGTATCTTACCTAACTTCAGATAAATTAGCTCATGCAGTTCATTTGGGGTAACGATTCATGACAGGTACTCAGGGGAAGAGGCTGGAGAAGACGGGAACAGATTGTGAATTGTGAAAACTGAGCCTCAGAAGAAACTCTTGGCCTATTTTAGTTTTGCTCAAGGACAGCCCCCCGCCACCCGCCACCTCAAATATCTTCTCTATCTCATATACACTATTACAGTTTCTTATCCAACTCTGTCAGATTTCCATGAAATTGCCATAAATCCTAAGATTAAAAAAGAAAAGAAATGCTTACATTCTTGCTATTAAGTTCTCGAAAGTATGTCTGCCACTTTATATCAACAATTAAACATACAGAATCTCTGGATTCGCTAGAGGGGACATCAGGTAAACACAGGCAAAACACCTGTGAATAGAAATCAAAACGATTTCGGTAGGCTGAGTAACTTGATTACACTGAGAACCTTGATTCCTCACCAAAAGAAGAAAAAGGGACAAAAACAGGAAATCATCAAAAGGGACATGCAAGGAGATCAGCCAAACAGTAAACATTTTCCTGGCACAAAGCAGACACTCAATATTTGATGAAATGTATAAGTAATTTTGAGGCTAACTCCTTCAGTCCTGAACATTTAAGGCTTAAAGCTAAAATCCTGTCCTCCATGTCTTCCCTGTGGCTAAATGGGGAGATTAAGTTTTTCTTGAATATTTCTGTAATGGTTTCCTATAGCCAGCTGCTCTCTGGAAGAGATCGAAGTGGCTGCAGTGACATGAAGTTGTCCCTTGAATCCAGACCTGGCAATTCTAAAAGGCAGTTTAGAATGTAAGCATGTAACTACTCAGCTGTAATCCTGATGTCAGTGGGGGCTGTGGTCATCTGAGGCTGGAAAGTCCACTTACGTGGCAGCTGGCTCATATTCTAGGTTCATAATGAACCAATCACCTAAAAGAAACCTAGGAAGGTAAGTGATTTCCAGGCTAAGTAAGGAGTTTAATTTAACAGAAAAGTGGTGCTCCTCCCTGCCCCTCCACCATCCAGTATTATACTTGTGATAGTATTGTGCCCTTTGACTTGGGAGTGCTCTGAAGGCAGAAGTGTTTTGCTGGAACAGGTGTGGAGTTCATACCATAGCCTTCATTGCTTGAATGAAGGAGGCTACATGTCTGTGGGACAATTGGAAGGAAAATCTAATGTCTGGCCCCACAAAAGTGCAGACTGTGAAATAAAATAGAAAATTTGTATCAAGTGTTCCAATTCCTGGGAGAAAAGCGCACTGGAGAAACTACTTAAACGTGCAAAAGGGTATGGAGAATGAGAAACAATCCTTGGGGGAAAGAACTGCTCACCCGAGGGAACTAAGTGAGCACTTTTAGGAAACTACCTTTCTAGAGAACTAAGCATAGGTCCTGGAAGTGTTAGTGTGGCTTTATTTCTAGAGACTATTCAGAATTCCCACCACTGTAATCGGAAGGCTTTGAAACACACTCTGTCTAAACAGTGATTTGAATTCCCACATACTCAGCTTGCTTTTGAGGGAGGTTTGGACAATTTGGGGCTTTAATTTTGTATATGGGCCACCAAGGTGTAGAAAACTAAGCCAGCTGTGGAATGAGAACTCCCAAGAGAAGGAAGACCTACTGGGGATGCTTTGAACTCATTGAACACAACTGTCTCATAATGAAATGGAGCTCTGAAAACACTGATTTTCCAAGGCTTCAAAAGCAAAGACTTAAATAGAAAAAAATGTACGTGTTCTTAAAATAACCAATATTCATTTTTTTCTAGTAATAACATTAAACTGCTATCTTTAAACGGTTAAAAAGCTTCCTTTATTTAAAAAAAATAGAGACTATTGTTTGTTTATTTATTCGTATTAAGCCTGACACTGAGACAGGATAGCATTAAACAACATAACCAGAGGAATGGTATATACCAAACGGGGGGAAAAAAATGGTGTGCTTCTGCCTGTAATGCCTGTGTGCAGGTTTGAGCAAATTGATCCGGAGTCATAAATTAGCGTCTGTTCTCTTCCACACTTCCTTGTAAGGACACTTGGAGGTATATAAAATTTAGATGCTTACACGTACATTTTTTTTCTTGTTGACTTTTACTTGAAATATTTGTCCTGTGAATCTATTCTTTAAAAACAGTGCTTTTAAGATTTAGTCCATCTTAAGGGTCACTATAAAGCCAGTCTCATTAATAATTTGGTAAATGTTAAAATATTCTGTAGTTAGCAGCAAATAGACTGTTACTAACTTATTTTACTCAGATTAACGGCAAACTGATGGCATTGGTTTGGCATCTAGAAAATTGGTCATTGTCTTTAATTAAGGTATTTGGTCTATAGTGTTTCCCTATATTTATTTTATACCATTGGCTAGGTCAAAAGATTTCACTACTTTTCAACTGCTTAGCTATACTCTGAATATATTTCTTTTTTATGTAAAAATAATGTTGAAAGTTTACATGCAGAAAATATTACAGATTTTTATATTAAAATACATAATTTTTATTAAAATAGAAAAACATTAGAAATATTAGACAAATTTATTATAAATGCTATGTATAAAAATGTAATAAAAAATAAACCCCTGTAGGTCCTCACCATTCAAAGATAATCGCTGTTCCCAATTTATTTCCACTTAGTTTTCATTTCTATCACATATTATTTGTACATGGCCGAGACCATGTGTCTGAACTTTGTTTGCATCAAATGTCTCATTATGTCGTAAGTATTTCCCCCACATCATTAATTGTTTCATAGAATGTTTAATGTTATATAACATTTCTCAATATGGATTTAAAATATTTTGTTTAACCTTCCTTCTTTTGCAAGGTATATAATTTTTTCTGTATTTAAAATCATGCTGCAATTCAACTTTTTTTTTGCATTATTTTCTAAAGAAACTTTTCCAGGAGTAAAAAGTACAGGAATATGCGATCCTTTTTTATGTTTATAATCCGTACTGTCACATTGCTTTTCTGATCCACTGAAAATATCAGCAATGTGAGAATTTCCCTATTCCCACTCCCAAGCAGTTCGAGACCGTGTCTCACTAAATGCCTATATTTTCACCCAAATATTCTAATATTCTTCTATTTTTCCTTTTCCTTGTTTTTTCTCCTCTTTTAAATTCACTTTAAGTATCTCATTACTACTTTAAATTTCTTTGGTTACTAGGGCAGCTAAAATGTTTTTATCAGATTTATTAGCCATTTATGGTCTTCTTATATAAAATGTTTTCTGCAGTTTGCTTTTGAAATAGCCTCTATGTGACTTTTCCTTCTGGCTGGTGTCAAAACATTTCTAGGACCAATTCCAATAAATTTACTCATTGCCTTTTGATTCGGTAAAAATTGACAAGAATCCAGAAGTGATGATCTCTTGAATGTTGTTATTATTCCAAAGGTCCACATAGAACATTTGATTTAAAGAGGCAGTAACATTTTGTAGGACCATTATGTAGCTATAATTATAAATTCTTATATCACATCCTGAATCTTGTGTCCCTTGTTATAAGAACTCATTTAAAGTAATATTTAAAATCAGAATTTAAGTTACATCTTTTTCTTTATTCCAACTTAGGACAGTATCCTAAATATCAGCTTGGCTGTGAATTTTGAGAAATTCCTAGCCACAGGTCATAATGTTCCTGTGTGCCAAGATAAGTTGGCTGAGAAATCCTGGATAAGATTCAGACATACAAACAGGATGAGACTTTTCATTTGGCACAGAATTGGCTGCACGAGAAAGTATTCAAGGGATATGAACGAGGAAACTACCAATTTAAAAAGATCATCTTCTTATTTACTAAAATAGAGCTTGTTCCCCAAATAGGCCTATCTATTCAAAATGTAAGCCAAATCATGCTACTTCTCTGCCCAGGATGCTGTACCGGCTCACTGTTTTACTTGGAATAGAAATTAGGCCCTACACAGCCTTTCCCCAGCGTGCTTATTTATCTCTGCCATTTCCTCCCTGCCTTCACCTTCTCTATCCCCTTCATTCTCTCTGCTCCAGCCACCCTGGCCTCTGTGGCATTCCTGGAATAAGTAAACTATCTGGCCTTTACATTAGCTGTTCTCTCTGCCTGGGTGTTCTTCCCCAAGACATTCACAGGGCAAACCTGCTTACTCCTTCAAATACTTACTGAAATGTCACCCTCTCAGTGAGGCCTATCTGACTCTTTTATTTAAAATTGCAACCTGTGTCCTCTTTTACAAGAACAGTAAGGAAGAAACAAATGACTATTTTCTCCTGCTATCCTCTCAACACAGATCACTTCTGATCACCAAGATGTATGGGAATTTCCCCCACGACAAGCGATTCACCAGCAGACACCAACTGGGTGTCCTATAATTTAATTCAATTCTGACACTAACTGGAGTTACTGCAGACCCCACAGGTTAAGAGCTTGTCCCATGAAACTGCCCTCCACTTCAGACACCAATCCCGAGTCTCAGGTTCTGTTCTATACTTCTGACCAACAAGCTACATGTCGGAGGTTCCCACAATCCCCTGTGGGGTTCGATACTTTGCTAGAACAGCACATTTTTTTGTGTGTGCGCCCAGAAATGAGGGAAACACTTTGCTTATGTTTACCCATTTATTATGAAGGATATTACTAATGGTACAGTGAATAACCAGAGGAAGAGGCACGTAAGGTGAAATATGTGGGAAGCGGCACAAAACTTTCAGATCCTCTCCAGTCATGCCATCT
Organism: Hylobates moloch; assembly: GCF_009828535.3. Classification (NCBI taxonomy): domain Eukaryota; kingdom Metazoa; phylum Chordata; class Mammalia; order Primates; family Hylobatidae; genus Hylobates; species Hylobates moloch. The sequence goes on from NW_026652287.1 coordinate 67,662,288, forward strand.
TCCTCGCACCTCTACACATTCAACAACACAGAAGCTCCCTGAAGCTCAGAGTTCAGGGATTTTTATGAAGGTGTAATTGATTATTACCTCAATCTCCAGGCTCTCTCCCCTTCCCAAAGGATAAAGGAAGTACTGAAAGTTCCAAGCTTCTGATCAAGGCTTGGTCTTTCTGGTGAAGAGTCCCCATCCAAGAGCCCATCAAAAGTTACCTCGTTAGAACAAAAGACACTCCTATCACCCAGGAAATTCCAAGAGATTAAGATTCTGTCAGGAATCTGACCAACAACCAAATATTAGAACAAAAGATTCTTCTAGCATCCCGATTGCTCAGGAAATTATAAAGGTTTTAGGAGCTCTGTGCCAGAAACCAGGGGCAGAGACCAAATACATATTTCTTATTTTATCACACTATCAGACTGTCAATTCTGAGCCCCCTTACTTTGCTTTGCTTTTCTCCCCATAACAATGATCACCAATCATATGGAAAGACTTATTTATTATGTTTACTATCAGTTACCTTTTTAGAATACAAGTTACAGAAGGGCAGGAATGTTTTGATTGTTGTTTACCGACATGTGTCTCAGCAGCCTAAAACAGTGCCTGGCAAATAGCAGATATTCAAGAAGTATTTGTGAAATGAGTTAAAAATGTCTTTAAGGGGCTGGGCACCTTGGCTCATGCCTGTAATCCCAACACTTTGGGAGGCCGAGGCAAGCAGATCACCTGAGGCCAGGAGTTCGAGACCAGCCTGGCCAACATGGTGAAACCCCGTCTCTACTGAAAATACAAAAATTAGCCAGGCATGGTGGTGGGCGCCTGTAATCCCAACTACTTGGAAGGCTGAGACAGGAGAGAATTGCTTCAACCCGGGAGGCAGAGGTTGTGGTGAGCCAAGATCGCGCCATTGCATTCCAGCCTGGGAAACAAGAGCAAAACTCTATCTAAAAAAAAAAAAAAAAAGTTCTTAAGAAAAAAATACAGATGGCAAGTGTGCTGGAGATAGTATTTGAATGGCTATCTAGAAAAAGTATGTAAGCTAATTTAGTCTTAATATCACCTTTGTGATAATATAGACAATATTGTTTATTCATTCATTAAATAGACATTTATCAGTCATGGGCTATGTATCAGCAATGTGTTAAGACAGCAGGGATATAAAAGGGAGAAAATATAATCTCTGTCTTCGATGACTACATAGACTAGTAGCATGTAAGAGGGTGTCTGTAGACCTGGCACGGTGGCTCATGCCTCTAATCCCAGCACTTTGGGAGGCTGAGGTGGGCAGATCACCTGAGGTCAGGAGTTCGAGACTGGCCTGGCCAACATAGTGAAACCCTGTCTCTACTAAAAATACAAAAATTAGCTGGGCATAGTGGTGGGTGCCTGTAGTCCCAGCTACTTGGGAGGCTGAGGCAGGAGAATCGCTTGAACCCAGGAGGTGGAGGTTGCAGTGAGCCGAGATCATGCTATTGCACTCTAGCCTGGGCAACAAGAGTGAAACTCTGTCTCAAAAAAATAAAAAAAAAAAAAAAGGAGGGTGTCTGTAATAGTCAATTTGCATCAATTTGACTGGGCTAAGGAATGCCCAGAAAGCTGGTAAAGCTTATTTCTGCTTGTGTCTATAGGGGCGTTTCTGAAAGAGATTAGCACTTGAATCAGTAGAAATAAAGAGGAAAGAAGTAAAGAATATCCATCCTCTGTAATGTGGGTAGGCATCATCAAATCTGTTCAGGGCCCAAATAGAACAAAAAAGGAGGAGGAAGGGCAAATTTGTTCTTTCTGCTTGAGCTAGGGCTTTCATTTTCTCCTACTCCTGGACATCAACAATCCTTGTTCTTGAGCCATCAGACTTGAACCAGAGCATATATCATTGGCCCCGCTGGGTCTCAGATCTTTGGGTTTGGACTGAAACTACACCACCGGCTTGCCTGTCACATGAACCAATCCCTCATAATACATCTCTCTCTCTCTCTTTCTTTCTCTCTCTCTCTATATATACACATATATGTGTGTGTTGTGTGTATATGTGTGTGTGTGTGTTTTATACATATAATACATCCCTTTATAAATCTCTCCTTCTTTCTCTCTCTCTATACATATATATATACATATATCCTATTGGTTCTGTTTCTCTGGAGAATAATACAAACTAATAAACCCTGAAGATGAAAATTGGCTCTAGAGGAATAGAATTTTAAGGATGAGTTTTCTGATTTGGTTCTGAGGTTTCTGGAATTGGCTTTCTAATACCATTACGTTAATGACGTTAATGACTATTTCCAATTCTAAAGAGAGCACTGATAGTTCATTGCATAAACTAGTTATAGAGATAGAAAATATCTGCATTGAATACTCCTGATCCACCATTTATAAGAAATAAGAAGCTAGATGACTCCGTATATGAGACTTTCAAACTTTTTTTGAAAATTAATGAGTATAATAGCATTGTTTGTTTGCTTCGTATGTTACTGGACAAAGTGGTGAAAGAAAAGGATGAGCTAAGGGATTCAAATTCCCAACTCATGTGTCGTATATATGACATAATAACTTCTATGTGTGTCCTGAAGGATTCCTTATCTCCCATAGCCACAGGGTTGAAATTGCTGAAAATCAAATGCAGAACTTCATGCTACAATTGGCTGAATTACAACACAAGTTGAACTCCCAGTGCAGGATTTCTACTGTTAAAAGTCAAGACACTGATTGGGAAAGAATGGAATACTATAAGTTGGGATGGAAACATGCGTGAAGGTCCTGATGAAACTGGGAACATTGAGACCATGAATTCTGATGAGTCATCTTACCAGTAGAAGAAGTCTTCCCAACCCCAGTGGTATCAGCCTCTCTACCCACAGTTGTATTAGTCTTTTAAATTAACCTCATGTTACCTGAGGAAATGGTAATGACCTCTCTTGAGGCTGTTGCCATGCAAAATAATGTCCTCAGGACCCAGTACCACCACTTCTCTTTGCTTCTAGACCTATTGCTAGACTCAAGTCCCAGCAGGCCCCTAAATATAAGGTAGAAAGTGTGACCCATAAGGAGGTACTACACTGCAAAAGAACTACGTGAGTTTTCTAATTTATATAAGCAGAAATCAAGGTAACATGTGTGGAAGTGCATACTAAGGGTGTGGAATAATGGCGGAAGTAATATAAAGTAGGTTAAGGGTGAATTTACTGTTAAGGGCCCACACAAAACAGAAATTTTGCATTTATTGTTGCAGCTGAGGGAGTTATAAAGGGCTTTAACAGTTTGTTTCCTTGGTTAGCTGAAACACTGACCAAAACATGGCCCATTGTGAGTGAGTTGGAAATGCTGGACAAGGCTTTGTTAAATGGGGAAGAAGGGATTCAAAGGCTTGGGGAGATTGGAATGTTAGAGTGGACTGTCATTTAAGACCTGCTCACCTACACTGGGAGGGTCCAGGAGGCAGGCCTTTCACATTTACTGAAAGAAATAAATGTGTGCAGGGACCCTCAATATTAAAGAGCTCTGTGATCACTCTTCTCTGTAGTCAAACCTCACAGTAGGAACTATAATCACTGAAATGGAAAACTTAAATGCAATGGGGGTAATTGGATCCTAGGGCACTCAACTGCCAGACAAAGTGAATGTGGTTACTGTAATACGCAGCAGAGTCAAAGCAGCAATCAGAATAGTCTGACTTGAACAGACCTATGGCATTGGCTAGTTAATCGTGGTGTAATAGATAGGAGCCTATTAAAATCTTATTTGATCTGTATAAGCAGAAAAGTTCTAGGTCAAGTGAATAAAAGATTAACTTGAATCACAAAAACAGAGAGTCACATCCTCTCAATCAATTCCAAGAGACCCAAAACATCACTGTGGCCCTCTAGTCAGAGTAGAAATTTATGAAGTTCAGGTGATCAATGGAGTTTTAGTTCAGGTGCATCTCACAGGGGTCCTCAAACCCATCCTGTGGTTATTTCCCTGGCTTCGAAATGCATAATTGGAAATATACTTAACCACTGTCAGAATCCCTACATTGGTTCCTTGACCTGTGGAGTGAGGGCTATCATTGTAGAGATGTTGAGTGGAAGCCATTAGAACTGCCCCTTCCTAGGAAAATAGTAAATCAGAAGTAATTCTCCTTTTCTGGAAGGGTTGCATAGATTAGTGCCACCATTAAGAACTTGAAAGATGCAGGGGTGGTGATTCCCACAAAGACCTTATTCAACTCTCCTATTTGGCGTTGTGCAGAAGACAGATGGATCTTGAAGAATGACATCGGATTATCATAAACTTACCAGGTGGTGACTCCAATTGCAGCTGCTGTGCCAGATGTGGTTTTATTGCTTGAGCAAGTTAATACATCCCCTGATACCTGGTATGCAGCTATTGATCTGGAAAATGTCTTTTTATCCGTACCTGTCCATAGGCCCACCAGAAACAGTTTGCTTTTGGTGGGCAAGGCCAGCAATATACCTTCAATGTCCTACCTCAGGGGTATAGCAACTCTCCAGCCCTATGTCATGATTTAGCTCACAGGAAACTTGACTGCCTTTCCCTTCCACAGGATATCACACTAGTCCATTACATTGATGATATGATACTGATTGGACTGAATCAGTAAGAAGTAGTCACTACTCTCCACTTATTGGTAAGGCATTTGTGTCTCAGAGATTGGGAAATAAATCCAACTAAAATTCAAGTGCCTTCTGCTGTAATGAAATTTCTAGAGGTCTAGTGGATAAATTGTTGCATCTGGCCTCTCCTACAACCCAGAAAGAGACCCAGTGTATTGTAGGCACCTTTGGATTTTAGAGGCAAAAAATATTTCTCATTTGGGTGTGCTATTCTGGTCTTTTTACCGAGTGACCTAAAAAGCTGCTAGTTTTGAGTGGGGCTCAGAACGAAAGAAGACTCAGCAACAGGTTCAGGCTGCTGTGCAAGCTGCTCTGCCACTTGGGCCATCTGGTCCAGCAGATCCAATGGTGTTTAAAGTGTCAACAGAGATAGGGATGCTGTTTGGAGCCTTTGGCAAACACTTATAGGTAAATTGCAGAGCCAGCCTTTAGGATTTTGGAGCAAGGTCTTGACATCAGGTAACTACCCTCCTTTTAAGAAACAGCTTTTGGGCTGCTACTGGGCCTTAGTAGAGATTGATGGACCACCACGTTATCATGTGATCTGGACTGCCAATCATAAACTGGGTTTTATCTGACACCCAGCCATGAATTTGGGCATGTATAGCAACAATCCCTCATCAAATGGAAATGGTTTATGTGTGATCAAGGCCAAATGGGCCCTCAAGGCATAAGTAAATTGCGTAAACAATTAGCCCAAATGTGAATGGCCCTCATTGCTGCTACACTGCCTTATCTCTCCCAGCCTGTACCTACAGGCTAATGAAGAGTTCTCCACAATAAATTGACAGAGGAGGGGAAGAAATAAGCCTAGTTGACAGATGATTCTGCATGATACGCAGGTACCACTCAAAAATGGATAGCTGGAACATCTCTAAAGGACAGTGGTAAAGGGAAATCCTCCCAGTGGGCGCCACTTGGGGAAGTGCACCAGATTGTGCCCTTTGCTTGGAAGAAGTGGCCGTATGCAGTTATGTACCAATTCATGGACTGTAGCCAATGATTTGGCTGGATGGTCAGGGACTTGAAAGGAACATGATAGGAAAATTGTGACAAAGAAATCTGGGGAAGAGGTGTATGGATAGACCTCTCTGAAGGCAGGGGGAGATATTTGTGTCCCATATAAATGTCCACCAAAGGGTGACCTCAGCAGAGGAGGACTTTAAGAACCAAGTCAATAGGGTTCTATTGGCACCTGTTAGTCTAATTCTCCAGCCACCCCTGTCATCACCCAATGACCTCACAAACAAAATAACCATGGTGGCAGGAAGGGAGGTTATATGTGGGCTCAGCAACATAGATGTCCACTCACCAAGGCCAACCTGGCTATGGCACCACTCAGTGCTGAATCTGCCAGCAGCAGAGATCAACACTGAGCCCCTGACATAGCATCATTCTCCAGAGTCAGCCAGCCACCTGGTGGCAGGTTGATTACACTGGACCACTTCCATCGTGGAAGGTGTAGCATTTTGTCCTTACTGGTATAAACACTTTGGATATGGATTTGCCTTTGCTGAGTGTAATGCTTCTGACAAAAATACCATCTGTGGACTTACAGAATGCCTTATCCACTACTATGTTATTTCAAACAGCATTGCTTCTGATCAAGAAATTACCCTCACAGCAAAAGAAGTGCAGCAATGGGCACATGCTCATGAAATTCCCTGGTCTTACCCACCATCCTGCAGGAGCTATCTTGATAGAATGGTAGAATGGTCTTTTGAAGACTCAGCTGGCATCAGCTAGGTGGCAATACTACCAGGGCTGGGGCAAGGATCTTCAGAATATGCTCTGAATCAGCATCCAATATATGCTGCTGTTTTTCTGGTAGTCAGGATTCACAGGTCTAGGAATCAAGGGGTGAAAATGGAAGTGGCACCACTTACTGTTACCCATAGGGACTAAGAAAATTTTTGCTTTCTGTTCCCACGACTTTATGCTCTGCTGACCTAGAGGTCATAGTTCTAGAGAGAGGAATGCTTCTACCAGAAGACACAACAATGATTTCGTTGAAGTGGAAGTTAAGACCCACCCAGTCTCTTTGGTCTCCTCATTCCTCTGAATCAACAGACCAAGAAGGGAGTTACAGTGCTAGCTGAGGTAACTGATACTGAATACCAAGAGGAAAGTGGACTACTGCTCCACAATGGACATAAGGAAGAGTACATCTGGAATACAGGCTATGCCTTAGGGAATCTTTTATTATTGCCATGACCTTTCATTAAGGTCAGTGGGAAACTACAACAATCCAATGAAGGCAGGACTATGAATGGCCCAGACTCTTCAGGAATAAAGATCTGTCACCCCTACCCAATAAAGAACCATAATCAGCTGAGGTGCTTGTTGAAGGCAAAGGGAATACAGAATGGGTAGTAGAAGAAGGCAGTTATCAATACCAGCTATGGCCATGTGACCAGTTACAAAAAAGAAGACTGTAATTGTCATAAGTATTTTATCCTTATTTTGTTACAAGTATATTTGTTTTCTTTCCTCTTTTATTCCTCTTTTATCCACTTATGTAGCGTAAGATGTATTAACTTGACATCAGTATTTTAGTATTATTAATTTTACATCATGGCATTTAAGTCACAGAATATTAGGGAAGAGTAAATATATCAGTTAAAGACTTTACCTCCTATTCTAGGAGAGGGATTTGTACATTTTTGTTGTATGCCGGATAGTTGTATCAGATTAAATGAAATTATGACCTTGTTGTCTTTATTTGGAGATCAAGTATGGTTTATAGAGATGTTTATAAGTAACAAGTTGACAAGGGATGGACTTGTGATGGTTAATTTTATGTGTCAACTTGACGAGCTAAGGGATGCATGCCCAAACAGTGGGTAAAACATTATTTTGGGGTGTGTTTTTGAGGGTGTTTCTGAGGGGATTAGCATTTGAATTGGTAGACTGAGTAAAGAAGATTGCCCTCCCAGTGTGGAATCATCTAATCAGTTGAGGGCTCAAAGAGAACAAAAAGGAGGAGGAAGGGCAAATTTGCTCTTTCTACTTGAGATGGGACATTCATTTTCTCTTGCCCTCAGACATCAGCACCATCAGCACTTCTGGTTCTCAGGCCTTCAGACTTGGACCAGGAATTATATCATCAGCCCCCAGTTTCTGGGCCTTTGGGTTTGGACTGCAACTACACCACTGGCTTTCTGGGTCTCCAGCTTGCAGATGGCAGATCATGAGACTTCTCAGCTTCCATAATTGCATGAGCGAATTTCTCATAATAAATCTTTCTATATCTATATAAATATCCTATTGATTCTGTTTCTTTGGAAAACTCTGACTAATACAGCATCCAACCCGGTCTTACTAGAGGGTGGTCAGGAAAGACTGAGAGGTGAGATGATGTGTTGGGGAGAGGGTGCAGAAGGCATTCCAGGTAAAGGAGGTAGCATGTGGTAGGATGTGGCTCCTGCTTACCCTAAAATCTGTGTTAAGGTATTTGGCCTTTATCTTTAGAGCAGTAGGGACCATGTCACTATTTAAATAGAGGTGTGGCATACTAGATTTACATCCTAGAAAAAGCACTATGTCCCCTGATTCTCAAGGTTTGTGTTCTATTTAACAAGCATTAAATGAGCCCTTATTACAAGCAAAGCATCCCTCCTTTGTGCTTTAGGGAAAATTAGAACATAAAAATTTTTCATAGACATACCTATAGAAAATTAAAACTATATTGGTAACCTACATTTCAAGTATATGAATACGATATATTTAAAGAATCTTTTTTTTCCAAAGTTAATTGCAGTATGTTTATATTGGATACCAAGGGAAAAAATATTTTAGAAGCTTACTGAGAATGAAAAGGAATACATTTGCAACTTATAAGGTTGGGAGACTTGGTGATCGCTTCATAAATGTGCAGCAGAAGCAAGTTCATATGTATTCTGAAAGCATGTTTGATGCACGTGACTAGAATTTATGAAGAGGCAAAGCTACGTTCTTTATGAGCTCTAGGCCTTTCCTGCCTGGGAAGGACAGCCACCCTCTTGTGGGTGTCGTATTTTGTCCTCACTGCAGTGCAGGTGTGAGGAGCAGCCCCATACTCCACTTTTTCATGTGCCCAGTGATGTCATTAGAGTCTTTGTACTGGCTTCAGTAAAACAATCTTCGGGACAGACTATCCTGCTCTGCCCTTATACCCTTTTTCTGATGTTGCACAATATCTAGTCACTTCTGGGATTTCCTATCAGAGTTGAGAATTGTGGGAAGAGGAAAGGCATTTTCGCAAGAGTTTATTATATTACTTGAGTTCAGATTTGTACATTCTTGATTGGTTCTCTCTGTTCAAAGGTCAAATTCCCAATAGTGCTTTTGACTCTGCAAGAGATAGATTTTCTTTGTCTCCCGTAGAACATTCTTACTACCTATGAATAAAACTTTATAAATACCGCAATTGTTTGGGTTCTGTTTTTGTATTATTCTCTCTTTTTTATTGCAATTATTAAGAACATGAACTCTAGCTGGTTGCAAACCAGGCACTGAAACTAAGTGTGTAGTCTTTGGCAAATTTTTAAACCTCCCTTTGCCTTAGTTTTTCTCCTCTATTAATAGAGATAACAATTCTCCACTTTCATAGCATTGTAGTCAGCTATGATACGTAAAGCCCTTAGAATACTGCCTGTATATGATACTACCCAACATTGCATTTTGCAAATTGAGTACTTTGTAAAGTGCTTTGAAGGAAAGTCAGAATGAAAAAAATTCCCTGAAATGGGTAAATGCCAACTCCAGAATTAATATTAGACAGTTAATCGCATCACATTTTAACACAACTTTGATGGCGCATACAATAAACGGTGACTATATCCACATCTAAATTAGTGCTAAGAAATCAATAGCTAATTGAAACATTAATGTGGCCAGTATATTATCCATTTTGCTTTGTTTTATAATTGTTTCTACTAAGGTAGCAGACTTTTATATGATGGGTTTTTTTTTTTCTTTTAGTCTTTTTTTCAGGTTCAGAAGGAACATGCTGCATTTAAGTAACATAGGCCTAAGAGTTGTAACATCTTAACCCATGGTAAGATATTAAAATAAATGTAGCCATCAGTGAAGCCACTGAATTAATCAAGTAGTTGGTGCAAAAGTAATTGCAGTTTTCGCTATCACTTAAAGGGTAAAAACCATAATTACTTTTTCACCAACCTAACAGAACTCAGACCCAGAAACATGCCCAACAGCCACAATGGCCTAAATGTACCTCTCCAAAGGGCCTTATTTACAGTCGCCATAACATTAAAGTGAATCCTCTATCCCTTAGTAGGGCATAACTTGAAATAATGAATTTTCCTTTGTTCATATTTAGAGGTTTCACATGTTTGGAATTCAACAACAGGGCTTAACTTTGATAAATCAGGAATCATGGGTCATGTTCAGAGAATGCAGGAAATAAATCTTTCTATATTGGCTCTATCCTTCTGAAGATCATATAAATATGCTAATGATTGGAAGCATGCATTCTTCTTTATAGATTTCAATTCTGAAAATAGAAAAGTTTTCATCTACGGCATTTCTACTTAATTCATTCATCAAATATTTTTCAAGGAACTCTTATGTCCTAGGCACTGTTCTGGGTACTGAAAAGCAGCAGTCAAAAAAAAAAAAAAATGACAGAAGTCCCCAACCTCAAAAAGCACGTATTCTAATGGAGGTAGCCAAGAGAAAACAAGCGAGTACAAATAAAATGTCATATGGTGGTAAGTATGAAGAAGAAAATAAAGCTAGGGTCTGAGAGGCAGCACTGCAGTTTTGAAGAGAATGCAGCTTTAAATAGAGTGCACCTTTAAATAGACCTGAGCAAGATGGCAATGTTTAGGCTGGGATGGCTGTAATCCCAGCACTTTGAGAGGCTGAGGTGGGAGGATCACCTTGAGGTGGTTAGAGGCTTCGTGAGCTACGATCACGCCACCGCACTGCAGCCTGGGACACAGCGCAAGATCATATCTTAAATAAATAAATAAATATAACAAAGAAGGCAACATTTAGCAAAGACGAAGGCAAGGAGGACGTTCTTGAGGAAGAGTACTCCAGGCAAAGGAACCAACAGGAGCAACAGGTAAGGCATGTGTGGTGGGGCATGTGCGGTGTGTGTGAGGAACAGCAACAAGGCCAATGTGGCTGAAGCAAAGTGACCAAGGCAGGGCAAAACAAGGCAAACAACCAGAGGGGCAAAAAAGGAGCACATAAATTATTCAGGAGATTTTAGCTACTCCAGAGACTTTGGCTTTTGCTCTGGCTAATGGGAAACTGTCGGGGAGTTTTGAGAAGTGCCATGATCTTACATTGTGAAGAGATCAGTATGCCTACTGTTAAGAGGCTACTTCTGTAATCCAGAGGAGAGATAATGGTGCCTTTGAGCATGGTGATATTTGCGGCAGTAGTGAGAAGTAGGTGGATCCTGGATATTTTTTAGTGTAAAATCAACAGGATTTGCAGATGGATGTGATGTGATGTGTAAGAGCGAGAGAAGAATCAAGAATGACACCCAAGTGTTTGGCTTGAGTGATGGAAAGTCTAGACTTGCCATTTGCTGAGATAAGAAACACATACTGGGAAAAACAGAGGTGGAGAGGAAGAAATCACACATTCAATACTGGCTACATTAAGTTCGATACCCTTACTTATCAGGTATCTAAACAGCAATGTTGAATAATGTCTTAGTTCACTTTGTGTTGATATAAATAACTACCTGAGGCTGAATAACTTATAAAGAAAACAGGTTTATTTGGCTGACAGTTCTGCAGACTGTACAAGAAGCATGGCACCAGCATCTGCTTCTGGTGAGGACCTCAGGAAGCCTCCAATCGTGGCAGAAGGGGAAGGGGAGCGGGCATCACATGGCAAGAGGAGGGAAGCAAGAGAGAGAGAGGGGCAGGTGCAAGGCTCTTTTTTAACAATCATATCTCCCAGGAACCAACAGAGGGAGAACTAACTCATTATGCAAGGACAAATGTTCATGAAAGATCCTGAATGTCCCAAATACCTGCCTCCAGGCCCCACCTCCAACACTGGGGAACAAATTATAACATAAAATTTAGAGGGTACAAATATTTAAAGTATATCAAAGAAGGAGTTTGCTTTAAGCATCATCTTTGTTCTGAATATATTACTTATAGCTGAGTGTTTCTGTAGTGATGAGACATTTGAATTGTTTCTTGGTACAAACGATGTTTATGAACTTCTACAAGAAGTTCAGAACCTCAACACTGCTTTCAGGAAAAGCAAACTAGTAACAGTAAGATATCAGTTGTGTGCTTCTGAGGTAGAAAAGGAGTCCCAAAATAGAGCTAACTCTGTCTACAAAAGCTGCAAGAGGTTGCCAAAGAGTAAAACCAAAGATTTTACTGCAGTGAGCTGTTATACAGGCAGTGGTTTTAGGGTCTTTGGACTCTTCAGTGCTAAGTATAAATTGGTTTGATTTTCAAGCACAAGAGAAAACAATGTTTCTTGTGCCAGGTATGTATTTATGCACAAACTAGTTTGAAAGGCTTCAGCGTGAATGCCCAAATTACAATTGACCTCTGCTAGTCTCGGCAGTAGCACCAAGAAATGGAGCATAAGAAATGAAAGAAATGTCAGGATACATTTGTAGCAACAGAGAAATGGCAGTGAGAAAATCTCAGGAAATACAAAACTTACAGTAAAATTAAAAATCTAAATGCCTGCTGGAGAAAGGTAGGTAATGGCAATGGGTAAAGCCAGCATAGCACACACACAATAACAGGAAGTGGTGGGGACTGCGGTGACCTGCAGGGCAGGCACGGGTGGGGAGTGGGGAGGGCTGAAGCTACAAAAGGTGGGGGATGTTCTCCGTTGCCAAGCAGGACTAGGAGGAAGCACAGTGCAGACAGATTTTGCCTTATTTCCAGAAAAGCCAGAAATCTGGATATTTACATGAAATCTCCTGATTTTTAAATGTTGGCATTTAGTTCACATTTTCAAAAAACACTGTGGAAGCCAAACAAAACATATCTGCAGGCTGCTTTTGATCTGTAATTTCTAACTTTGCAACTTCTAACTTTGCCATTTACATACAAACAGTTTTAATTATTGACTAAACTGAGCCATTAAATCCCTACATAGTTATGACAATGATTTCCCCTACACAGAAGAAACAGAAGAAAGCATTTTTTTATGACCTGAAGCTTCTGTTGCAATATGAAATCATGTTATTCAAATACTAGAAGAGTAAAAACAACATAATAGAATAAAAATAATTCCTTTCCTTTTCAGAATTTTTACAAACAAAAGTTACCAACTTTTATTACTATTTTTGCATAAATCTTCTCAAAGTTAAGTCAGCATTAAACTGAATATGATGTGGAATAAGGTAGAGTTATGCTCTGCTGCTTCTGAAATAGGTTGACATTTTATAAGATTCTCCTGGAATATTTCTCTGAAGGACACTGGGTTTCAGAAATCATATAAGCTGTTGGAAAACGACTGGTTCTGAATGAAATGAACAAGTGGAAGGAGAGATTTTCATTATGACTACGGCTATTTCATAGTCTTTCCCAGTAACTCATTTTCTCCATCAGTCTATCTGGAAATCTTCATTGAAAAGCAAGAATACCAGACAATTGGATAGATTTGAAGGAATGCTTAAACTCGATTCGTTCTCATAGCCTAAGCAGGCCTCTGGACCATGCTTCAAGCACTGTGATTTGAGAGGAATGTGAGAAATGTTCTATCTTCCAGGGAAATTTCCTAAGAATCTTTTGCCCTGTGGTGGCTTTATTTCCACCTATAGATTTGGAGGAGAGAGGGTCTTCATTTTTCTCCTCTAAATTAATTGAGAGAATAGACATTCCTAGAATGGGGATAATATCTTAAAACCCTTACCAGCTAATGGTTAAGGCAGGAAAATGACTTTTTGTTCTCCCAGCAGGAGCAGGGAGCCAACAGGGCAAGACTATAAAGTAAAATGGCAGAAGCTCTGGAAGGCTGGAAACAGTATGAACTGGAGGTGTCAGGGTGTCACTCAATTATGCCTAGAGCAAGAGTTCAGACAGCCTTCAAATCACTTTGGGTAAACACAGGAGGCAGCCAGGGAAACAAAGCACTGTGGAGTTCAGTGTTCATTGCCTGGATGGGCTGATGGGCTCATTGAGGAGAGGGAGTTTATTTTAAACATCTTTTGTGCCTCTTTGCAATACCTGGTGCAGGGTTAGGCATACATCTTAGATGTAGTAAATACAAGTTTAAATGAGTACAACATCTTCAGATGGATTTGCGACTCTAGTGTCAGACTATTGTATATGTTATCACTTGACATTTCAAAATCATTTATATTCTATCATACTAAAAGGCTCACACATGCATGTATTGTTGAAGTTATTAATAGTTTCTTTTTTTTTATTATTATTATACTTTTAGTTTTAGGGTACATGTGCACAATGTGCAGGTTTGTTACATATGTATCCATGTGCCATGTTGGTGTGCTGCACCCATTAACTCATCGTTTATCATTAGGTATATCTCCTAATGCTGTCCCTCCCCGCTCCCCCCACCCCACAACAGTCCCCGGAGTGTGATGTTCCCCTTCCTGTGTCCATGTGTTCTCATTGTTCAATTCTCACCTATGAGTGAGAACATGCGGTGTTTGGTTTTTTGTCCTTGCGATAGTTTACTGAGAATGATGGTTTCCAGTTTCATCTATGTCCCTACAAAGGACATGAACTCATCATTTTTTGTGGCTGCATAGTATTCCATGGCGTATATGTACCACATTTTCTTAATCCAGTCTATCGTTGTTGGACATTTGGGTTGGTTCCAAGTCTTTGCTATTGTGAATAGTGCCGCTATAAACATACGTGTGCATGTGTCTTTATAGCAGCATGATTTATAGTCCTTTGGGTATATACCCAGTAATGGGATGGCTGGGTCAAATGGTATTTCTAGTTCGAGATCCCTGAGGAATCGCCACACTGACTTCCACAATGGTTGAACTAGTTTACAGTCCCACCAACAGTGTAAAAGTGTTCCTATTTCTCCACATCCTCTCCAGCACCTGTTGTTTCCTGACTTTTTAATGATCGCCATTCTAACTGGTGTGAGATGGTATCTCATTGTGGTTTTGATTTGTGTTTCTCTGACTGCCAGTGATGATGAGCATTTTTGCATGTGTTTTTTGGCTGCATAAATGTCTTCTTTTGAGAAGTGTCTGTTAATGTCCTTCACCCACTTTTTGATGGGGTTGTTTTTTTCTTGTAAATTTGTTTGAGTTCATTGTAGATTCTGGATATTAGCCCTTTGTCAGATGAGTAGGTTGCGAAAATTTTCTCCCATTTTGTAGGTTGCCTGTTCACTCTGATGGTAGTTTCTTTTGCTGTGCAGAAGCTCTTTAGTTTAATTAGATCCCATTTGTCAATTTTGACTTTTGTTGGTGATATCCCCTTTATCATTTTTTATTGCATCTATTTGATTCTTCTCTCTTTTCTTCTTTATTAGTCTTGCTAGCAGTCTATCAATTTTGTTGATCTTTTCAAAAAACCAGCTCCTGGATTCATTAATTTTTTGAAGGGTTTTTTGTGTCTCTATTTCCTTCAGTTCTGCTCTGATTTTAGTTATTTCTTTCCTTCTGCTAGCTTTTGAATGTGTTTGCTCTTGCTTTTCTAGTTCTTTTAATTGTGATGTTAGGGTGTCAATTTTGGATCTTTCCTGCTTTCTCTTGTGGGCATCTAGTGCTATAAATTTCCCTCTACACACTGCTTTGAATGTGTCCCAGAGATTCTGGTATGTTGTGTCTTTGTTCTCATTGGTATCAAAGAACATCTTTATTTCTGCCTTCATTTTGTTATGTACCCAGTAGTCATTTAGGAGCAGGTTGTTCAGTTACCATGTAGTTGAGCAGTTTTGAGTGAGTTTCTTAATCCTGAGTTCTAGTTTGATTGCACTGTGGTCTGAGAGACAGTTTGTTATAATTTCTGTTCTTTTACATTTGCTGAGGAGAGCTTTACTTCCAACTATGTGGTCAATTTTGGAATAGGTGTGGTGTGGTGCTGAAAAAAATGTATATTCTGTTGATTTGGGGTGGAGAGTTCTGTAGATGTCTATTAGGTCCACTTTGTGCAGAGCTGAGTTCAATTCCTGGATATCCTTGTTAACTTTCTGTCTCATTGATCTGTCTAATGTCGACAGTGGGGTGTTAAAATCTGCCATTATTATTGTGTGGGAGTTTAAGTCCCTTTGTAGGTCACTAAGGACTTGCTTTATGAATCTAGGTGCTCCTGTATTGGGTGCATATATATTTAGGATAGTTAGCTCTTCTTGTTGAATTGATCCCTTTACCATTATGTAATGGCCTTCTTTGTCTCTTTTGATCTTTGTTGGTTTAAAGTCTATTTTATCAGAGACTAGGATTTTTTTGTTTCCCTGCCTTTTTTTGTTTTCCATTTGCTTGGTAGATCTTCCTCCATCCCTTTATTTTGAGTCTATGTGTGTCTCTGCACGTGAGATGGGTTTCCTGAATACAGCACACTGATGGGTCTTGACTCCTTATCCAATTTGCCAGTCTGTGTCTTTAATTGGAGCATTTAGCCCATTTACATTTAAAGTTAATATTGTTATGTGTGAATTTGATCCTGTCATTATGATGTTAGCTGGTTATTTTGCTCATTAGTTGATGCAGTTTCTTCCTAGCCTCGATGGTCTTTACAATTTGGCATGTTTTTGCAGTGGCTGGTACCGGTTGTTCCTTTCCATGTTTAGTGCTTCCTTCCGGAGCTCTTTTAGGGCAGGCCTGGTGGTGACAAAATCTCTCAGCATTTGCTTGTCTGTAAAGTATTTTATTTCTCCTTCACTTATGAAGTTTAGTTTGGCTGGATATGAAATTCTGGGTTGAAAATTCTTTTCTTTAAGAATGTTGAATATCGGCCCCCACTCTCTTCTGGCTTGTAGAGTTTCTGCTGAGAGATCAGCTGTTAGTCTGATGGGCTTCCCTTTGTGGGTAACCTGACCTTTCTCTCTGGCTGCCCTTAACATTTTTTCCTTCATTTCAACTTTGGTGAATCTGACAATTATGTGTCTTGGAGTTGCTCTTCTCCAGGAGTATCTTTGTGGTGTTCTCTGTATTTCCTGAATCTGAATGTTGGCCTGCCTTGCTCGATTGGGGAAGTTCTCCTGGATAATATCTTGCAGAGTGTTTTCCAACTTGATTCTATTCTCCCTGTCATTTTCAGGTACACCAATCAGACGTAGGTTTGGTCTTTTCACATAGTCCCATATTTCTTGGAGGCTTTGTTCATTTCTTTTTATTCTTTTTTCTCTAAACTTCCCTTCTCGCTTCATTTCATTCATTTCATCTTCCATCACTGATACCCTTTCTTCCAGTTGATCGCAACGGCTACCAAGGCTTCTGCATTCTTCATGTAATTCTTGAAACTTGGCTTTCAGCTCCATCAGCTCCTTCAAGCACTCCTCTGCATTGGTTATTTTAGTTATACATTCGTCTAATTTTTTTCAAAGTTTTTAACTTCTTTGCCATTGGTATGCTGTAGCTCGGAGTAGTTTGATCGTCTGAAGCCTTCTTCTCTCAACTCGTCAGTCATTCTCCGTCCAGCTTTGTTCCGTTGCTGGTGAGGAACTGTGTTCCTTTGGAGGAGGAGAGGCGCTCTGCTTTTTAGAGTTTCCAGTTTTTCTGCTCTGTTTTCTCCCCATCTTTGTAGTTTTTTCTACTTTTGGTCTTTGATGATGGTGATGTACAGATGGGCTTTTGGTGTGGGTGACCTTTCTGTTTGTTAGTTTTCCTTCTAACAGACAGGACCCTCAGCTGCAGGTCTATTGGAGTTTGCTAGAGGTCCACTCCAGACCCTGTTTGGCTGGGTGTCAGCAGCAGTGGCTACAGAACAGCGGATTTTCGTGAACCGCAAATTCAGCTGTCTGATCATTCCTCTGGAAGTTTTGTCTCAGAGGAGTACCCAGCCAAGTGAGGTGTCAGTCTGTCCCTACTGGGGGGTGCCTCCCAGTTAGGCTGCTCGGGGGTCAGGGACCCATGTTAGGAGGCAGTCTGCCCACTCTCAGATCTCCAGCTGTGTGCTGGGAGAACCACTACTCTCTTCAAAGCTGTCAGACAGGGACATTTAAGTCTGCAGAGGTTCCTGCTGACTTTTTGTTTGTCTGTGCCCTGCCCCCAGAGGTGGAGCCTACAGAGGCAGGCAGGCCTCCTTGAGCTGTGGTGGGCTCCACCCAGTTCCACCTTCCTGGCTGCTTTGTTTACCTAAGCAAGCCTGGGCAATGGCGGGCACCCTGCCCCCAGCCTTGCTGCCGCCTTGCAGTTTGATCTCAGACTGCTGTGCTAGCAATCAGCGAGACTCCGTGGGTGTAGGACCCTCCAAGCCAGGTGCGGGACACAATCTCCTGGTGTGCCGTTTTCCAAGGCCATTGGAAAAGTGCAGTATTCGGGTGGGAGTGACCTGATTTTCCAGGTGCCGTCTGTCACCCCTTTCTTTGACTAGGAAAGGGAACTCCCTGACCCCTTGCACTTCCCGAGTGAGGCAATGCCTTGCCCTGCTTCGGCTCGCACAGGGTGCACTGCACCGACTGTCCTGCACCCACTGTTTGGCACTCCCTAGTGAGATGAACCCGGTACCTCAGATGGAAATGCAGAAATCACCCGTCTTCTGCGTCGCTCACGCTGAGAGCTGTAGACCGGAGCTGTTCCTATTCGGCCATCTTGGCTCCAACCCCCCCACCCCCCCATTGGTTTGTTACCTAATTCAGGCACATTAAGTCTTCAGGTTAAATGCCAAGAAGGAGACTTTCAATATAACTAAAACATGCTCCTTAGAAGCAACCAAATAGTTTTAAGTATTTTAATGAAGATACTTATAAAACTACTGCACTCTTTCTTGCTTCACAAATTAGAGTTAAGTATAAAGAGCAAAACTGAACTATTTCTTAATCACTGCAAAAGATCATTCATCACATCTATTGCATTAACACTTTAGGATTATTGTTGGTCCAGAGCATCTTACTTCAATGCTCTACAGCTTAAAGCAGCTATGCTTTTTAGATCCTTTGCTTGCTTTTGACAATTTTTCTGTCTCTTTCCTTACTGAAAATACTCTGTGGATCTTTTACTATCACCCTCCCACCTTTCTTAATTTGCTAATTCTAACATGCAATGGCCTGAGAAACCAGATTTCTAAGCTTAATAGGAAGGTGTATCAAAGAATAATAGCTCATACTTGTGCATTTTCTGTATGCTAGGTTCTGTTCTGTGAATTTTAAATAGGTAATCTGATTTAATCCTCATATGAACCCTACAATGAAAATACTATTTTACAGATGAGAGAACTGAGACACAAAGAGCTTGAGAAACTTGCCAAGTTCATATAATTAGTAAGTAGGGGAGACACAATCTGTATTCAGGCCATCTGACCACTATGGATTGTTTTTGAGTAAAAGAATGGATGATTCTTTCACTAATAAAATTCATGGATTGCAACGCATGGATTTTGTGACACCAATTGTGTTTATCTACAAGTCTTTAAAAAGTCCCTTCTGCTCTTCAGCTGTGTTCTGGGTCGTTGATGTTAACACTTGGATGACCTCTGAAAAAGTCAGAATTGTGGTATTTTAAATGTAGAGAAGGCATTTATATTTTCTGGCTTAGTCTTTTCACAAGATTAGTTTTAAAAGGGGAGTAGGGTTCTTGTTTGGTCCCATCAGTGATAAATCAAAATTTCCTCAGGTTCTTCAGGGAATTTAAAAAGTCCTCATTGCTTGAAAATAGAAAATGACTTAGAAGTTAGAGAGATTAAGGACAATTTTAGTAAACTTCACTCTTGCCCCCATTTTATAATAATCCCAAATCATTTCAGGAAAAATTTGACAACTAGGGGAAAAGATGCATGGGGAGGGCTATGGAGGAAAAAGTGAGGTTGAAAAGCTTGACTCCAGAGGAAGCTGCTGAATGTAGGTTGGTCATTTACCTGAACTTCAGCAGGACTTACTTTGTGAACTTTGAGGAGATTTGCTGACATAAAGGTTAGAAGTGGTAAGCCTGGGGACAGAAGCGGCTGTTGAAAATGTGGTCCTTCTCCAAAAAAGAAGGAAGTTCTTACACCGCCACGTGTTCCGGGGCAGCTGCCAGCTAGCCATGTGTTTGCTCAGTGATTTCTCTGGCACTTTGCAAGATCTTGCAGGATTTCAGGATATTAGTGTTTCCCCCTGACTTACTCTTCATAAATGGTCTCTTTAGACACCTTTGGCTGCCAGTTAGCTCTACATGAAACACTTTTTTTGTTGTTGTTGTTGTTGTTTAAAAAAAAAAAAAGGAGGGAATGTCTTTCTCTTTTCTATTGCTTTACCACGTTAGAGAACATTGTTTCTTTTTGGAGGGTCATCTTATTACTTTTCTGTTGATCTTATTTATATTATTTTGTTGATTTTTCATTTCTCAAGGAGGAAAAACTTGTCTGACCCCATGGTGTAGACACTTTTTTGTTTGTTTCAAAGATCTGAAATATACAGTAATTTCTCAGTCTTGGATCATCTCTCTCTACCAAGTTAGATTATTAGTCAACATTCCCACATACCAATATGACTGTGCTTGACTGAATTACATCAGAAATATATAATTCCAGTCAAGTTCTCATATTTGATAGAGCATTTCTTTGGATAAATTCTCTGGGTCTTAACTTCCTTTTTTTCCAAATGTTGTCTTAATAGCTCTGTAGTGAGAGGAAGCAATTCTGTTTAAGAAACAGCACATAAGGGAAGACAAAATAAGGACCAAGCCAGTAAACAGCAGCATGGAAACAAGCCTACAGTAAAAAAGGAAGATATCTCAGATCTGCTTGGGTTGGGTGTGCTGATGTCAGGATTTCTATTGAATGGGATTCCCCAGCCATTGGGGGTGGGAGAGGGGGTGCAGAAGTACTAACAGGGAAGCTGAAGGTGCCACTGTTAGGTCAGATGAAAATGTGTGGGCAGGTAGTGGAAGATAGCGGCCTCCCCATCCTCCATGCCCCCCCACAGCATATGTGCAAAGTTCTGAGTGGGTAAGTGAGCTCTGGCATCAGAGTCCTTGAATCCAGATCCATTCACTGCCAGTTACTAACAAGTTACTTAACCATTCGAGGCCTCCATTTCCTTGTCTCTGAAATCAGGATAATATACCTGCCTCATTGGGTTGTAGTGAGGAGTCAAGGAGATGGTTCAGGCAAAACACTTCGCACACAGCCTGACACATGGCTCAAGAATAAAGCAATCAAGGATTTTTTTCTTTCTGTAAAGCATATATTATATGAAACGTTTGCCAGGTTCTTCACTCATTGTAAATTAGGCAAGGAGGAAAGGATAATAGAGCATTGGTATGAGAGGAGAGAAAAGGAAAACAGGTGCCCGAAATGGAACAACCCCAATGAGATGGAGAACTGAAATATAGTCATGTGTCACTTAATGACAAGGATGCACTCAGAGAAATGCCTCTTTATGCAATTTCATCATTGTATAAGCATCACAGAGTGCACTTACACCAACCTAGGTGCTACAGCCTACTACACATCTAGGCTATATGGTATAGCCTAATGCACTTAGGCTAGAAACCTGTACACCATGGTACTATAATGAATACTGTAGGCAGGCGGAATACAATGGTAAATATTTGTGTGTTTAAACATGTCTAAACATACAAAAGCTACAGTAAAAATAAAGTATAAAAAATTTTTTAAAAAGGTACACCTGTTTAGGGCACTTACCATGAATGGAGCTTGCAGAACTGGAAGTTGCTCTGGGTGAGTCAGTGAGTGAGTGGTGAGTGAATGTGAAGGCCTAGGACATTACTGTACACTACTGCAGACTTTACAAATACTGTACACGGACTCTACGCTCAATTTATTTAAAAAGATTTCTTTCTTCAACAATAAATTAACCTCAGCCTACTGTAACATTTTTACTTTATAAACTTTTATGTTTTAAAAATGTTTTGACTCTTGTAATAGCACATAGCTGTGGTACGTGGCTATAGGCCTTGCTACTCTGGAGGCTAAGACAGGAGGACCCCTTGAGCTCAGGAGTTTGAGACCAGCCTGGGCAACATAGTGAGACCCCCATCTTGAAAAACAACAACAACAAACCCAGAAACACATTGTACAGCAGTACAAAGTTATTTTCTTTTTGCATGTTCTTATTCTATAAGCTTTTTCCTTTTTTTTTTTTTTTGAGACAGAGCCTTGCTCTGTCACCCAGGCTGGAGTGCATTGGTGCAATAGCTCATTGCAACCTCCACCTCCTGGGTTCAAGCAATTCTCATGCCTCAGCCTCCCTAGTAGCTGGGATAGGCAAGCGCCACCATGCCTGGCTAATGTTTATATTTTCAGTAGAGCTGGGGTTTCACCGTGTTGACCAGGCTGGTCTTTGAACTCCTGACCTCAGGTGATCTACCCACCTTGGCCTCCCAATGTGCTGGGATTACAGGCATGAGCCACCACGCCCGGCCTTAAAATTTTCTTATTTAAATTTTTTTAAATTAAAAATTAAGACACAGGGACAGATTAGCCTAGGCTTACAAAGTCAGGATCATCCACATCACTGTCTTCCACCTCCCCATCTTGTCCCACTGGAAGGTCTTCAGGGGCAGTAATACATGCAGTGAAGCTGTCATCTCCTAGGATAACAATGTATTCTTCTGAAATACCTCCTGAAGGACCTGCCTGATGCTGTTTTAAAGTTGATTTTTAAAATAAGTAGTAAGAGTACACTCTAAGAATAAAACTTTAGCATGGTAGCTACATAAACCAGCAACATAATTGTTTATTATCATTATCAAATATTGTATACTGTACATCTGCTATTTTTTTTCTATGTTTTGCCAAAGCTTTCAATCTCATGCTTGGCCTCATCTCATACATTTCATCCTGTCCCTCTTCTTCCTTGTAAAAATTTCTACGAAGTTTCTCCTGTCTCCTCCTTTCTCATTCTTGCTGTCTCTCCACATTCATTTTCTTGTTTTGATTTACATTTAAGTTCAGGGGTACACGTGCAGTCTTGTTATATAGATAAACTCGTGTCACAGGGGTTTGTTTACAGATTTTTTAGTCACCCAGGTATTAAGCCTAGTGCCCATTAGTTATTTTTCCTGCTCATCTCCCTCCTCCTCACCCTCTGGTAGGCCCCAGTGTCTGTTGTTCCCCTTCGCGTGTCCATGTGTTTTCATCATTTAGCTCCCACTTACGAGAACATGCAGTATTTGGTTTGCTGTTCTTGCATTAGTTTGCTAATGATAATGGCCTCCAATTCCATCCATGTTCCTGCAAAGGACATGATCTCATTCTTTTTTATAGCCGTATAGTCTTCTATGGTATATATGTACCATGTTTTCTTTATCCAGCCTACCATTGATGGGCATTTGGGTTGATTCCATATCTTTGCTATTGCGAATAGTGCTGCAACGAACATACCTATGTTTGTGTATTTATGACAGCATGATTTCTATTCCTTTGGGTATATACCTAGTAATGGGATTGCTGAGTCAAATCCCACACCTATTTTCTTGCTCGTCATCCTTTCTAGTACCTCCACTATGATTTATTTATCTTTTGCTGCTCTTTAAAACATTGATCTCTCTATTTCTTTGTCCCTTCCAGGTCACAAGAAAGCTGTTTTTTTCTTTTTCCAATAAGCAAACCTCTTTTTCCCGCCCAATTAGCAAAATCCCTTGTAATCTCTTTTTTCATATCTGTTATTATCTGCCTACCAATAGTTTGTTATTTCTTGGCTAGTTTGTATTATTTGTGCCAGTTGGAAATGCTGATCAATGGCCAGTCACCTGCACACATGCTAAATACAAGTATTTGCTTACAGGCCTTTAGAGTTCCTGTATTTCAAAACCTTCATTAGAGAATAGTGCTGTGTGAACAATGGATATGTCCAATATCACTTATGAGAGATAAATAACAAGCACAATGTACTGTCTACAATGATACTTAAAGTAGCTCTTCTTCAATCAAAGACATTTTTGAATGTAAAAGTGTTAAAAATTTTCCAGGACTATTTAAGAACAATTGTCTAAATTATTCAATCACCAAAAATGATTTCTCTTGCCTTCGCCTAGCTAATTAAAGACAAACACGGGTTTGGGCCTTAGATTGCCCACTGACTGTTTATACTATTGAAATGAGCCAGCATATTGCCACCCCAGATTTTAACTTAAGCAAGAGTGCAGATGTGCATAAATGTATGATTTAATTAAAAGCAATTTTCCAAGGCCCTTGGGTGGCCTAGATTCCTCTGTGGAATGGCAATATGGGTAGACAGGACCTATTTCTACTGTCATGGACTCCTCTTTTTCATTCACTTGAAGCAGAGGGGTAGATTTGTTGCAATAAGATGAAGAAGAAATAATTAACTTATGTTTGGACTTATTGTAACTTTGGCAAAGTTTATACTGAAACACCAGACTCAAATCACTCTTGGGACAACAGTAAGAATTTTCCCCTGCAGTCCTAATGCCTCAAAGCTTGCCCATTATATGGCATGTGCTTTTGGGAATACCTACCCCTCATCTCTAAAATGGAGGAAATTTTGTAATAATTGGGTTTGGGGGGAAAGAAAAGGAGAAATTTGTTAGCAGTCAACAAATTTGGATTCTAAACCTAATGCCTTATCTACCCCTGCTAATGTCTCTGGACCTGTCTCTTAGATATTTTTACTTCACTGTTTCCATCCATGAATTAAGCTTGCCCTGGGTAACAGGCTACTGGGGAAAGCCAGAGAGTGGCCTGACCATATTAACATGAGGGGCTTCGCTGAACAGCTCATTTTGTGATATGAAATGTTATTGACGGTAATAACAAGATTGATGTGGTCATGGTGGTGATCTAGTCAAATATTTACCTAATGCTGAAAGCAACATCTGCATAGACTGTAGCGCCAAACTACTTGCCTTGGCATTTGATTTGCTGTGTGACCTTGGGCAAGTTAGTTAACCTCTCTGTGCTTCAGTTTCCTAATCTCTAAAAAAGGACTAATAGACCTACCACACAAGATGATTGTGAGAACTATATTTGTCCACATGGATAAAGCTCTTAGAACACTAACTGACATGATAAATACATTCTATAAGTATTAGCTATTATTTTGAGGGTACTCAGGCAGCCAAGATGTAAGGATACTATTACTCATTGGAAGGGTCCCTTAGCCTGAGATTCTTCTGCATTCTTTCCATGCAACCCAGGTCTAGAAAGCCCCAGAGATAGTTTAGGGTCATTGGGTTTTCCTGGTGAGCAGGGCTATCCTGAACCAGACACTTCTAAACTTCCCCTGTAATAGACCTACATCTGAAGGGAGAATGAAAGTCTATGTCCCTGGACTTGGCCCATGGAGGCTTGGAGTTAGAGGGGCCAAATAAAGAGGGTTGGCTCATATCCCCAAGGTGTATGGGACCCCAATGCCCAGGGCTGCCAGTAAACCAGGGCAATGGGTCATTCTGGATCCTGTTGGTGTGTTCGAGTGTCTCTCTCCTTCATCTCTTTACAATAGCTCTTTTAAAAGAAGATAACAAAGGAAAGACAGGTCTTTAGATTTTTGCATTTTCTTTTAATGACATGTATGCTTTAGCTTAAATTTAAACATTGGCATCTAACATTGGCAAGCAGCCAGTGTATCAATTCTCTCCGTAGATGAGACATCAGTTATTAAAGTGGGCTCCAGAATACACTATTTACTCCTCATTTATAATATTTCATTTTCTTCCTGAGTGATTGATAAATTCTGTCTACACACCACTGGGAAAGGATTAAGGAGGGAATCTTTCTGGATTCCAGATTTCCCTGACCCATTATCTCTTAATTATATCTCACTTTAGCTGATCATTTTAATAAGGTTTATTACAAAATGCCTTGTTAAGCAGGTTTAAGAATTGTGTATGCTTCTCAAACCTAAAGGTAGCAAGAAAACCATCTGGCCCTTCTGGCCTCTCTCTACTTCAAAATGAAGTCTCCTCTTTTGGGCTCTAGGAGAAGCATCTAAATAAATAGTATCTGCCTCTGCCTTGCTCTGGGACCACCCTCAGGTGCTCCTGAGAATTACCTCCAAACTGGTCTCTTCACTCCGGTTTCTCTAACACTCTGCAGCCAAAATGATGCACCTTCCCTACTTAGCACTTTCCTCAGGTCAACTCACTGCTCAGAAATCTCCAGTGGCCTCTTGTGTCCAACGACCTCACATGTGAACCTCTCCCTGGCTTTTCGTTGTAGTCCGTGACCTGGGTTCACCTCGCTGTGCTCCTCGACATCTTATTTTCCAGTCCTCAGTTCCTATTCTCTACGTAAGGACCTTCTGCAGTGCTTATTCCCACTTCTCTGCCTTCATTTCTGTTGCTCCCTTAGTGTGGAGTGACTTTCTTCTGCTTAAGAGAAGCCTGCTCATTTTCTGAGGCTCAGATCAATTCCACTTTCTCCAGGAATTCTTCTCTCACTCCTCCAACAAACCCAATTCTCCTAGCCCTCAGGAGATCCCATTATCTACATTACATGGTACTTAGATATATGTTATCCTCTGTACCAGTCAGGATCTGGCAGAACAAACAGGGTACAATCAGAATTTAATTTAAAGACCAAGTGCTAAAGTATGGATAGGATGAAGGGAAATTGACAAGAGAAAAATGAAGCACCCTGGAGCTAGCAGCAGCAGGAAATCCTTACTACCTCTAGGCTTGAAGGGTCAAGGGGGCTGGATGGTTTCCAAAACTCCAAGGGAATATCTACAGCTGGAGGAGAGGGCCTCCTGACAGGAGCTGAGGTCTTCTGGCAAGGGGCATAGCCAATCTTTGGCAAACCATCACGAAGGGAACCAGGGAGATAAATAGCCTGTCCTCACTGGCTTCTGTCTGTCACCAGTCAAATCCTACTAGAAATCATTGGGCAAGGGAGCTCAGTGACACTGTTTAAAAAGCCTCCTGTGGCACAGAGCAGGGTGGAAAAGAGTAGAGAGTGAATCTGATGAGCAAAAGGAAAATATGCAGCACATGCTGTTTACTGTGCTGTTGAAATGTTTCCTGAGGTGTGGCTTTCCTCCCGACCTAGGCTGAAAGCTCCTTGAGAATACAGACCATGGCTTGCATTTGGTTTTTATCTTCCATAGTGCTTAGTTCAATGTGACTTCGAAAGGGTGTAAAAATACATATACATTGAAGATTTTTTTTTTTTTTCTTTTGAGACGGAGTCTCGCTCTGTCGCCCAGGCTGGAGTGCAGTGGCGCGATCTCGGCTCACTGCAAGCTCCACCTCCCGGGTTCACGCCATTCTCCTGCCTCAGCCTCCTAATTAGCTAGGACTACAGGCACCCACCACAATGCCCAGCTAATTTTTTGTATTTTTTTTTTTTTAGTAGAGACAGGGTTTCACTGTATTAGCTAGGATGGTCTCAATCTCCTGACCTCGTGATCGGCCCGCCTTGGCCTCCCAAAGTGCTGGGATTACAGGCTTGAGCCACCGCGCCCGGCCGAGGATTTCTTTTTAAGAGTCAGTTGTAATCTCTCACCTTGGGTTTGCTACCCCTCTCTCTCTCTCTTTTTTTTTTTTTTTTTTTGAGACAGAGTCTCACTCCTGTCGCTCAGGCTAGAGTGCAATGGCGTGATCTTGGGTCACTGCAACTTCTGCCTCCCGGGTTCAAGCAATTCTCCTGCCTTAGCCTCTTGAGTAGCTGGGATTACAGGCACCTGCCATCACACCCGGCTAATTTTTGTATTTTTAGTAGAGATGGGGTTTCACCATGTTGGCCAGGCAGGTCTTAAACTCCTAACCTCAGGTGATCTGCTTGCCTCAACCTCCCAAAGTGCTGGGATTACAGGCATGTGGGTTTGCTATCTCTCTTTCTTCTTCTTCTTCCTTTTTTTTTTTTTCTTTTTGAGACAGTGTCTCACTCTGTCTCCCAGGCTGGAGTTCAATGGAACAATAACGGCTTACTGCAGGCTTGAACCCCTGGGCTCAAGTGATCCTCCCACCTCAGCCTCCCAAGTAGCTAGGACTACAGGCACATGTCACCACACTTGCCTAATTTTTGTTTGTTGCTTTGTAGAGACAGAGTCTCCCTATGTTGGCCAGGCTGATCTCGAACTCCCGGGCTCAAGCGATCCTCCCACCCCAGCCTCCCAAAGTGCTGGGATTACAG
The DNA here is from genome assembly GCF_009828535.3 of Hylobates moloch. NCBI lineage: Eukaryota > Metazoa > Chordata > Mammalia > Primates > Hylobatidae > Hylobates > Hylobates moloch. Next base: position 67,690,030 of record NW_026652287.1, read on the forward strand.
GTGGAAGACACCACACCTGGTCTGAGGTCTCTTCAAATATTTAAATCTCAATTTCCCAAATCACTCAAAATAAAATCCAAATTTGTTCATGTGGCCTGGTACCTGGCTATGTCTCTGGCCTCATCTCTATGACTTTCCCTCTTGCTGACTTCACTGCTCCAGCCACTTGCCCTCTTTGCCATGCCCCAAACACGTTACCACCTTAGGGCCTTTGCATCTGCTGGTTCTTTGCATATCCTGGGCCTTCTGCCCAGAGATTCCTATAAGCTTCTCACTTCTTTCAAATCTGCTGAGATGTCACCTTATCAGAAAGGCCTTCACAGTAAGTGAGTCTAAGTAAAATAGTGCCCTCTCCGGCGTTTCCCTATCTTCTTACATCCCTTCATCTTCACCTAGTACTTATCCCCACCTGATGTGTGATATAGGCACTGTTTGTTAATTGTTATTCTCATTGTGCTAGAATAGAAGATCCACAGAGCAAGGACTTGATCTGCTTTGTTCTAAATACCTAGATTAGTGCCTGACACGTAACATAATAGGAGCTTGATAATCAATACATATAGAATTAATGGATTAAGCCACCAGTCAAGTTGGGTCCATTTTCACTGTGTATGAGCAGTCTTAACAGTTTGAATGTAGGTGATTGCCCTTAGCCCATCCTTAGTTAAAATAATTTCAGTTCCATTCAGTAAGGTTTTGTTGAATCTGTGCTAAGGCAGACCAGCAGCAGTGTCCAGTGTGGCTCTCACAGTGCTCACAGCACATACTTCTCCTCTCACTCACCACTTCTTAGCTAGGGGATGGCATGACTTTTGGTTAGAGTGGCATCAAAGACCCCACGACCTGGAACACCACAGAACTTTTTCCCCTTAATCTTCTCTGGTTTGCAAAATTGCACCATGACTTCTCTCATAACAGATTCCCTAGTAGAGAATTTCGGAGTTTCTGTTACCCCTTTAACATGTCCATTCCTCACCAGGTGCAAGGTCCAGCATGATCCCCAGGACCCAGGAATCAGCCTATTCTTTGCTGGCTGCTCCCCGTGCAGCCCCATAGGCTTATCTCCTAGAGGCTGACTCCACTGGCACCTACTTTATAAATGGTGTCAATTGCGTGGCCACTAGCCTGAGAAGACTGGTCCAGAAGCCAGCTGCTGGGATCCTACCTAGTCATGGCACTCCTGTCCCTTTGAAGCTCCTGGATACACTGGACACCACTCCTCTGGCATTTGTCCTGCTGGATCAAAGGAAGAGGTTTGAGCAGAGGTCCCACTGGGCTTTGTCTATGAGCTTTTTATTAAAGCACTCCAATCTCCAGGATGTAGCTTTCTCTTTAACCTGCTTACTGGTTTTAAACATTAACTCTGTCCTTAGGATGCAGTTGGAAGAAAAATCAGATATATTATTCCAAGAAATTGCTGAATTAACTCTGCAGCCTTTCCAAATACCTAGATTGCCTTAGGAGGCAAATGCACCCCCTAACCTAGAATGGAGGAAACTGGCTCTGCAAGTGCCCTGACCGACATATAACCAACCTGCCCAGACACTTTGTATCACCAACTTTCTAGTGGTATAGAAATCTCCTCTTGATTTCCACACCAGTAGTGGCCACAGACCCACCCTCCAGAGGCAAATGCAGATACCTTATAGCCATTTGGTTATGACAGCCATGCCTCCTACTTCTGAAAAGTTTACATTAGTAGACTTTAGGCCATAAGGTCTTCATGTTCTTTTCTAGGTAGTTCTGGACCTTGGTGATGGAGACATAGAAGGTACCGCCAGTTAGTGGTGTTCTTTTTTTTTTTTCTTCAGATGGAGTCTTACTCTGTCACCCAGGCTGGAGTGCAGTGGCACAATCTTGGCTCACTGCAGCCTCCACCTCCCAGGTTCAAGCGACACTCCTGCCTCAGCCTCCCAGTAGCTGGGATTACATGTGCCCGCCACCATGCCTGGCTAACTTTTTTGAACTTTTAGTAGCAACAGGGTTTCACTATGTTGGTCAGGCTGGTCTCAAACTCCTGACCTCAAGTGATCCACCCGCCTCAACTTCCCAAAGTGCTGGGATTACAGGCGTGAGCCACTGCACCTGGCCTGGTGTTCTCTTAAAGGGAGTTAGATCCACCTTCACCAAAATGAGTCAGTTCCTTAATAATTTATCTAGCTGCTCCAAAAGCACCTTGTTTTCACATATCCATAGCAGATAAAGTTTAGAATATTTATTTTTACTTTTTTTGTGGAGACAGGGTCTTTCTATGTTGTCCAGGCTAGTCTCAAACTCCTGGTCCTCCCTCCTCAGCCTCTCAAAGCACTGGGATCATAGGCGTGAGCCATCGTGCCTGGCCAAGTTTAGGATAATTCTTAATCTGACTCGATCTATCCATAAACCTAACCCTAGGAGGATAGCAGTACCACCCCTCTGCCTGGCACCCCAAGCTTCCTCTATTCTGAATTGCTTACCCTTCCCCTGGGACACATCATGCTTTCTTACAACTTGACGCCTCTGAACATCCTATTTATTCCACCTGGAATGTCCTAACCTGTCTCGTCTGACTTGCAAATTCCCACGTGTCTTTAAAACCTCCACTGAAGCACGGCCCCTGCCAGACATCACTTAAGTGGAGCTCGTCCCTCTCTCCTGTGTGCTATCTCTGTGACTCCTATATGCCTTCTTTACCACTCTTTTCACTTCATTAAATGTCTGGTCTCCGGTACTGAACTGTGAACTTCCTAGTAGCAGTGACCAGAGCCTGGGATTATTTAACTATGCTGCCCCATGTTTTAGTTTGTTAGGGCTACTATAACAAAATACTATAACCCGAGTAACTGTAACGAACAGAAATTTGTTTCTCACAGTTCTGGAGGCTGGCAAGTTCAAGAACGTGGTCCTGGCAGATTTAGTGTCTGGTGAGGGCCTGTTTCCTGGTTCATAAACGGTGCCTGCTCTCTGTGTCCCCACACGGTGGAAAAGGCTACTAACTCTCTGCAGTCACTTGATCTAACCACGTCCTAATACCATCACATTTTGGGTTAGGATTTCAAAATATAAATTTGGGGCATACACAAACATTCAGACCATAATATTCCACCAACAGTGCCAAAACTATGTTAGGTTCTTATTGCTTATTGCTTAATTGAATAAAAGAATGACTTCCTGGCCAGGTGTGGTGGCTCACGCCTGTAATCCTAGCACTTTGGGAGGCCGAGGCAAGTGGATCACTTGAGGTCAGGAGTTGGAGACCAGCCTGGCCAACGTGGTGAAACCCCGTCTCTACAAAAAATACAAAAATTAGCTAGGCGTGTTGGTGGGAGCCTGTAGTCCCAGCTACTCGGGAGGCTAAGGCAGGAGAACCACTTGAACCATGAGGCAGAGGTTGCAGTGAGCAGAGATTGCGCCACTGCACTCCAGCCTGGGCAACACAGTGAAATTCTGTCTCAATGAAACAAAAACAAAACAAAACAAGAATGAGTTCCTAATAGATTGCCAGACTGAAGTGTAGTCTACTGCATTTGATGATTCATCATGTCTCCTAGGCCTAGCACATACTAAATTCTTTGTAAATGTTTCTGGGATAACGGGATTAAATGAGTAAATGTGTTTTGAAGCCAGCAATTTTTACGTTCATTTCCAATTTTCCTTGTGATCAGTACTTTGCCCACTGAAAAATCAAGTTTCTTCCTCAAGGCTCTATTCTGAGTTCTCCTGTTTCTTTCTCTCTACTCCTGCTAGATCCTGCCTACCTCCTTGTTATCTGAATCTGGATTTTATAAACATATAGAACAGACAGAGTTTTTACAATGGGTAAAAATCAAAGAGCAGTCTCTTGCTAACTGAATGAAGCTTTTAAGGAGGTTCCTATTTAAAATGAAATCCGCTCTGGTGGAGTTATGAAGATTAAAAATGGTAATACTTGTGAAAGTGTTTTACAAAGAGATCAAAATATGTGTAATTATATGAGATAATTGATAATGATGCATTATAATAATACAATTTGAGGGAAATAACTCCCCAGATTTACCCACTTCACTCTCCCCAAAGCCCCAGGAGTGTGTTTGTACAGCTTTTCTATTTGACATTCACTCAGGGAGATGTCAATATTTAATACAATGAGGAAAATCTAAGCAATGGTTAATAGTCATTTAGAGGTCAGTAAAAATTAATATAATTTTCAAAGATGTACCATTTATAATCAAAATAGCTATGGGGTAGGTTAACTGCAATATTTCCTTATGTTAAGCCACAAAAAATATATAAAATTGAAATTATATTTGTCATGATATAAAACAATACACTACAAAAAGTTCCCTAATGTCTTTTTCTTTCATAAAGTTAATGATTGTGATCCTTTGTCAAAAAAAAAAAAAGAAAGCATCAATGCTCGTTTTCCTCATGTTAAATCAGTAAATTAATATTACTAATTTGGAAATCGTAAACTGTGGCTTCCAGTAACTAGCATTTATTTTATTCATGAGAAAAGAGTGGCATATTTAGCTTCTACTGAAGTATTGTACGAATAACTTAAGCAAAAAGGGGTATCGGATTATATTAAAATTGATTTTTTTGCTTCACTTTTTTTATTTGAACATCAGTTGTATGGAGTACTCATTTTAAAAAGGAAAATGGTATGAAAATAATTGTTTTGAAAGGAGAAAAAAAGAGGTGTGAGCTTCCTTGAAAGTGTAAGGAAAGTAGTGTGATGGAAATCATAGTGAAATCAGACTGGGAGTCAGAAAACCGGTTCTAGTGTCATCTCTGCTACTTAGTAGCCCTTTCCTTTTAGTCGATTCTAAACACTAAATATGCTTCCGCATGTGGATTTAAATGTGATGGTCGCTAGTGACAAGCATAGGGGGATATTTCTTGCTAGGGTCAGTTCAGGTCATGATTCCTCTAAAGGCATATTATTGGATTATTTTACTGTGGTTCTACTTTATTAGGAGAAAGCCTCGAAAGGGTTTTTTTGTTTTGTTGTTGTTTTTTTGGTTTTTTTTGGAGGGACGTAATACTAGGCAAAATTCTTTTTGTCACAGGTTCCCTCTCCCAGCGTCCCCAACTTGGAGGCCTCTTTAGGAGTCCCAGAGACTCTGAGAGGGTCACACTGTACCTTGAAACACAGTTTTTGGCGTTTCTATAAAGCTGCCGGTGCGCTCTGTGGGAGGTTGCTATGACAATTTGCAAACAGTAGGTAGAGTCGATGAAACTCCGCAGGAGGTGGCTCCCTTCCGACTGGAGTCTGCGCTAGTTCGGGCCTGCACAGTAGGTCCAGCCTCCTGGAGCCAGAGATACTCGGGCGGGGCAGAGCATAATGGACCCCTGGCCCCAAGAGAACTTCAGAAACTAGGCACCTCTCGAGAAGGCAGTGCATGGCATAACTCTGCCCCGTCATCCGGTCATCTGGGATTTGTCGGGCTTTCCCACCCCACCTCCTCTCACAGTTGAAGTGGCAAAACCTGTGACCTTTGAACAGAGGCGCACCGTGTGCCACGCACGACGAGGCGCGGGTGTGAGACGGGAAAGCAATTTTTTTTTTTTTTGGTCTTCAAGGAAAAGAGAGGTTGTAGATGGCGAATAAAAAAGGCAGGGAAATTCTCCACGTGTCTTGGAAGGGAAGGGGGAAAGAGATGCGTCGGGGTGGGGTGAGAGGAATTCGAGGTGTCGCTCCCTCACGGCAGAGCTGAAAGGAAGGTGTGTCTCTCCCAGTGGCCGCGCAGGGAAGTTGTAAGGAAATAGGAGGTGTCTCTGATGTTTATTTTTGCTTAGCAACCCACAGCCAACTGCTTCCCCAGCTGCCGTCCACACGCGCCTCTCTGCCTCCCCTTGTCCTAGCGACTGGCGAGCGGTCACTTGGTGTCAGTAAACCGGGGAGGGTGTGTGGCGGAGGTGGGAGGGCAGCCCCCTCTTTCGCCCCTGCTCAGGGTCAACGAGCTCAGCGGCCGCCCCTCCCGGGACTTGACTCTCCGAGGTGACCCTCGCACAACTAAGTTATCTACATGATGAATTGGGGGGAGGGGAGTGGCTAAGTCGCTGGGATCGAGAATGGGGGGACGGGGACGCAGTACTGTCTGTGAGCAGCCATTCAGTTCGAAGAGCTGAAAATGCATTTATGTTTAGGGGTGCGCATGGCAGGGGAGGGGTCTCTGCGGCGCTTTCGGCCGGAGAGCAGCAGCCGTAGGTTGAGCTGTAGGGCAGAGGAGGGGCGCCGCGGGGGACGGGGAGGGGAAAAGGTCGCCGGAGTGGAGCCGAGGGGAGCAGTGCAGATGGCCGGAGGGGGCGGAGGAGGGCGAGCGGAGGCCACCGAGTTTTCCGGGGAGCGGAGGGGCGGCTCCGAGGAGATTGGGTGGGGGTGGGGTGTGGTGGCCGGGGCCGGGGAGCGGGGGCAGGGCCTGGGGGGGGGGGGGCAGGAGGTGGGAGGGGGGGGGGGGGCCGGGCCGGGGGTGTGGGGGGGGGGGGGGCCGTTCCGCGTGCCGCTTCCAGCTCCCCGCGCCCCTATGTGAGGGAGACGGGGAGGCCCGCGGCGCGCAGGGGAGGGCGAGGCATGTGCACGGGCCGGAGGGTGCTGCAGCCGCCCGAAGAAGAGGAGGACGGCGGCGAGGAGGAGAGCGGGGGGCTCGCGGCGGCGGGCCCGGGCCGAGGGGATGCAGTGGACTGTGTGTGTCTGGCTGTAGCAGACGCGAGGCGGCGACGAGGCGCCGGGGACCCGCGCGAGGGGCGGCCGGGAGGCGGCGGCGGCGGCGGCGGCGGCCGCCAGAAGTAGCAGGACCGGCGGCGGCGACGGCAGCCCTGAAATGCATTTTCCTCTTCAGCGGCCATGTTAACCAGGAAACCTTCGGCCGCCGCTCCCGCCGCCTACCCGACCGGTAAGGAGGCCGTGCCGCCGCGCCGCCCCCCCGGACCCCCGCCGGCCTTGGGCAGCCCCTGTGGCGCGGGCGGCCGCTGCCTGCGGGACCTCGAACAAAGTCGGCGGCGCGGCGCGGGGGAGCCCCCAGGCGGACGACGCGCCCCGGGCTCCATGCAGGGTTGTGCGCGGCCCCGAAGGCCCCTCCGAGGGGAGACCTCCGCCCGAAGAGGCTTCTGCCTGCCGGGGGCCCGGGCGGGGACCGTCCAGGCCTGCCGCCCCGCCCTGCGCTGCCCGGGGCTTGGTGTGGCCGTGGCTCCCTGCTCAGCTGTCCAAACCCACCTCCCGGCCGCTGGCCGTCTGCAACGTGGGCCGCCAAGCCCCGGAGCGGCCGGGCTCCCCCGCCGGGTCGTGAACTCGCGCGCCAGGGCCAGACTTAACTTTGCAGCTACCCATGCCCCGCCCGTGGGTGTGCGCTGGGGAGCCGTGACCCGAATGCCGGTTTTTACTGCCCCGGTCTCTTCCTCCGTCTTTCCCTGGAAGAGGGTTGTCGCTGCCCAGTGGGGTTGGGGGGGGGGGGGTCTGGGTGACTTTCTCCCCCCTGACCCTCTTTTGTCTCCTCCCGCACGTGGCTTCCAGGCCGAGGTGGGGACAGCGCCGTTCGTCAGCTTCAGGCTTCCCCGGGGCTCGGTGCGGGGGCCACCCGGAGCGGAGTGGGGACCGGCCCGCCCTCCCCCATCGCCCTGCCGCCTCTCCGGGCCAGCAACGCTGCCGCCGCAGCCCACACGGTGAGACCCAGCCCGCGGGCGGCCCGGGCGGTGGGGGCGGGAGGGGCCCCAGGCCGAAGCACCCGGACTTGGAGGGGTCTGACGCCGGGAGAAGAGGGGTCGAGATACATGCAGCCCCACGCCCCGGGCCGGTAGCCTCTCCTCGACGCCGCCCTGGTTAAGTTGGGCGAGCCCAAAGCTGCAGCCACAAAGGAAGATTCGTGGCGTGGGCCCCTTACTTCCCCTCCGGAACTCGCCCACCCATGAGCTCCTCTTCCTAGGAACTTCCTCCGTGCTGCTTTCCTTCTTTCCTCATTTTTCGGCCTTGCATCCCAGAGTTCCCTTCCCTGACCCGGTAAACATCTCTGTCCTTCCCCCACCTCCCCGTGGGTAGTGGGTATTTATAGAAACAGATATGTGTTAGGGGACAGCCAGACCGGCCTGCCCGGAAAATCGATCCCCCAAAGAGCCTCCCAGGCCTGGCTCTAGCCAGCAGGGAACATCGCCAATTGTCCCCCGCGTGTGTAAGCATGTTTTATGAGTGCTACAGGTTTGAGCACAGCAGAAATTGTAATTAACATTAACAAAAATAAGAGCCGCCGCAGCAGTCAAAACAAGCCACCCCTGTAGGATTGTGCAGTTGGACATTATTCAAAAGGAAAGGGCAAGCGTTGCTTTGGAGGTGGGAAAGAAAAAGCACCTAACAGGTGCTGTGGTCTCTGGGAGGGGAGAGGCCAGCGTGGGACTGGTTGCTGGTGGCTGCGGAGACTGGCAAGTTGGATTCGACTTCAGCATGTACCTTTTCTCAGCTCCGAGGAATCACCCTTTGATGGTGATGGCCAGCCTGGAGGAGGTCTGCACTTGGAGGAGGTGATGGTTTGGAGGTCTTTTTTTCCCGATTGGATTTTCCTCAGTAACAGCCTAAGATGGTTCAGTGTGAGGGATGCCTGCTAGGGATTGGTTTTATTTGCCAAGTGAAAACTGAATTCTTGAAGAAAAGGCCATCTCCGGCCTACAGGGGAGTAGCTCTGGGGACATATGTTATGGGGAAACTTGTTTGTCAGAGAACTGTGAGGGGATGTCTAGACTGTAGTTGCACCTGTTAGACTTGGAGAGATGTGTGCAAGTTTCGTAGGAAAATGTTTTGTTGCTGTTATTATCTTCCCCCTCCCTCTGTCTGTCTATCCTGACATATCTGGTCCCAGGAGCTGGGAATTCATTGCACAGAAGTTAACCAACCTGTGTTGGACTGTGGATGGTATAGTAGGGTGGATGATTCTGTATGTTACTGTTAAGTGTTCTTGTCACAGTGATATTTTAGTTAAGGAACTGCCATTGATTTTAGGGGTTTGGATTTTTTTGTTTGGGATCATCTGACAATTTGTAAAATGTAATACCCAGTTTTTTTCTGTGTGTTGATGTAATCACATGACATGGTGTGAGCTGGAAAAAGAACTATTTGGTTTGCATGTGGATTCCAATTTTGTAAGGATGGGCTTTGCTTGATCAGAGCCTCTTTGCAATTGAAATACATGTAAGGAAAGTAGATAAAACGACAAGTCTCCACTGGAGGGAGAGCCTGTGGTGCACCAGAAAAGGAAGGATGTGAATGTGCTTCTCAGTACTCCTCATAATGGAGGCCTGTATTTTGCTGTGGCATATGCCAGATTTACTTGTTTTTAACATGTGTGTAAACTTCGGTATGCTGTTAATTATTAGATGCTTGACTTTGAAGGTGTGAATTTGGGTTTCGATGGTGGTTTAGTTTTGATTTTATTTCTATAACATCGCAGATTTCATAGTACAGGAAAGGTTACAAGGACCACAGAGTTTATCTGGTTATATTCTTTCACTTTATAGATGAGTAAACAGACTCAGACAAGGTAACTGGTTTCATCAAGATTCCCCAGCCAGTTCATATCAAGGCCAGAGTGAAAGCCTACATCCTCCTGCATCTAGTTTTAATATACTGATGGAGAGTGCTAATTCTAGGAAACTGTACTAGCCTCATTATAAATGCAAGAACCTTTGTAGATCCATATTCCCATATGTCTGTCAGATTTTTATAAATTTTTAGTTGTTATTTCCAGAGTAATTATACCTAGGAAGAACTTCTAGAATGAATGGGGGGAGATATGAATGAATCAAGGAGATAAAAATGATCTTGTCATAGGAGCTTGCCCACATTTTCTCTTACAGGTGATATAGTAGGCAGGTTAAATATATGATTATAAAGATTATAAACTTTGGAATTTATCTAGTCCATTGCCCTTTTATTTTATATCTCCATGCATGAGTTGTTTTACACTTTAGTTATTTCTGTTTGTGTGAGAGAGAGAAGTGCACCCAATCACTATCTTACTTCCTATTATTTTTCTATTAATGTTAATTGGCAGTTATTAATAGAAGTATTTTTAAAGTCAAAAATATTAAAATATGTTTAACTTTTGTAGCTGTTTTACTATGTAAAACACTCTCCAGTTATCAGTTTTACCTTTATAAAATAATTCAAATTAAAATACACATTTAAAAAATGGCAGTATTTTGAAGAAGAAAAAGTGGACATTTTTCTTGCTGACAGGTCCACACAGACTGTCAGAATGTTTGAGGAGGAGCTAAAATTCCAGTCTTTTTGGACTCAATTCTATTACCATAATACTATACAGCATTTCTAAGGTGACTTCAGAAAAGTTTTTAAATGCGCAAGACTATTATCACAGTGAAATGTCTGCTGTTTGCCATTTTCTTATTGGAAGAAATGTAAACTACCAAACTGGTTAGACTATTGTTTTTATATAATATTTAATACCAAAGTATTTGATGATCAAGGAAGCCTTTGTGGGTCTCTCGATTCAAACCCATAAATTGTAGCTATTTTAACAATTGTATTCATTATGTTTTTATTTTTTGTTTTGTTTTGTTTTGTTTAGATGGAGTCTCACTCTGTTGCTCAGGCTGGAGTGCAGTGGCACCATCTCTGCTCACTGCAACCTCCGCCTCCGGGGTTCAAGCGATTCTCTTGCCTTAGCCACCCAAGTAGCTGGGATTACAGGCGCCCGCCACCATGCCCGGCTAATTTTTGTATTTTTAGTAGAGATGGGGTTTCACCATGTTGGCCAGGTTGGTTATGAACTCCTGACCTCAAATGATCCACCTGCCTCAGCCTCTCAAAGTGCTGGGATTACAGGCGTGAGCCCCTGCACCCGGCCTCAGTATGTATTTTTAAATGTGACACACTGTGCTATACATTGGCATATCGGAATAAGCCATGATCTCAGACTTCCAGAGGCTGAGCTGGAGGGAGAGGTTTTTAGTATCCTTAAGTTTATGATGTAGTCTTGACATATGTATTCTGGAAATGTTCTGGCATTTCCAGTCCCTCAGCACCCCCGCCCCGCTCTCTGCCCCATTTTTTATAAGTCAGTTAATTGTGCTTTTGAGCTTGATTGTGATTTTAGAGTCCTGCAATGTTTGAGATTCAAAGTCTTCTTTTGCTAGAGCTTCTCAAATGAATCTCTAACATCTGGAAAGCTTTTAAGATTGCATGTGTTGCTTTTAGGTGTTTGGTTGATGTGTTTGCTGCAAGTGTTTTATACATGGTTTGATTGATGTGTCTGCTACAGGTACTTTATGCTTGGAGGTCCTTGGCCTCCAACTCTGTGCGGATGCACTGCAAGCCTAACGTCTTGTGACTTAGGTCACCAGGGACGTTTCTCAATTCCCTGGGCCTTGACTTCATGTTTCCTTATGAAGGTACACAATGTAGTTCTCAGGAACAACTCCAAGAGAGGCAAGAGTTAATAAGGAGGATCTATTGGCATGTGTTCCTCCATCCCAAAGATATTTATTGAGGGCTTACTATATGCCTGGGTTTATGTTAATGAGGACTTAGAAACATAAGAGGGGACCCAGCCCTGGAATTGCTCACAGCCAGATGAGTACATCTGATGTTAAAACAATTGCAGTAAAGAGAGGTAAGTGTTAAAGGGTGAATCACCTAGGTATGAGAAAGGAGATTCCAAGAAACATCTGGAAAGGACAATAATAATGCTCTCACTGACTGACTACTAAGCACTTTACACATATTACCTTACTTAATCCCTCTAATAGCCCTAATGAGGTAACTTCCTTACCTTCTTTTTGCAGACAAGGGCACTGAGGTTAACAGAGATGAAATAAATTGCCCTGGGTCACACATTTAGTAAGTGGTGGAGCTGGATCATTTAATGTGTGTCTAACTAAAAATCTACCATTATGAAATGTGACCTCACTAAAAGCAGAGGAGTGTAAAAGTGCATGGTGTTTTTTGGGTCCTGGGCTATCTAGCTTTGTTCCTCTTGGAGAGAAGAGTGACAGTAGTTGATGAGAATAGAAGGACTCAGATCATTTAGCCTCTACATTTTAGAGCCTTGTGTTCTTACTGGTAAGTTCTTGCATTCGCTATGGAAATAGGTTACAGCCATGGGCCTTGGGCAAAAGCAAGAGTGGTCTCAGGTTGAGACTTTTAAATAAGACTCTAAAAGCACTATGGAGAAGAGATTTGAGGAATTCTAGACTTAGAAGCAAGGGGGCATGTTATGATGCCGCCTCAGTTGTCCCAGTGAAAGACATCAGGAGAGTGAGATGAGGCAGTGTTGATGGAAAGGGCCTGGGATAGTAATGATGCATCATCTTGGTGACTTAGGAAGGTGAGGGAGGTGTTGAGGTTTTCCAGGCACACAGTGCAGAGGATCCATTCACAAGTGGATAGCCTGAGTGACACATGGAGGGGAAGCCTTCTTTTTATCAAAATCGAGGATTATGGGAGCGGGAAACTGGTTTGTTAGAAAAATCATGAATTAAGTTTGAGTTGCTTATGCGAGAGGGAACTGATCGATAGTTGGATATGTGTGTCTTCCACTCAGGAGATAGCACCTTGGCAGGTCTGAGCTCAAGGAACAAATGTGCAAACATCAGGCCATGGGCAGTTGCTGAAGCCCTGGCTGTGTTCAAGATCAGTTGCAGGGGGTTATGGGAGTAAGAAGCCAAGAGAATCGAGACTTGAACCCTGGGGAACTCTTGAATCACCTAAGGTTAGGTAGTAGTTGATGCTGCAAAGGAGACCAAGAGAAGGCAGTTGGAGATATAGAAGATGATCGTTTCTTGGCAGTCTCATTAGTTTTAGTTACTAAAACATTTGTGACCATGTATTAAATTATGTGAAACACAAAAATTGCTTGAAGTAAATTTCTGAGGCTTGGTTTTACTTTGCTGTGTTTTTAGAAATCTCTAAAGCCCCAAGGTTAATTTTGTCCTAATGAAGAGCTTTATGCTTTCATTACATGTATACAGATAATGTGGATTTTTCTTCTAAAATATCACCACTCCACTCTGAAGATAATGGTTCTATAGGAGAGAGATATTTTGATTCAGGCCCCTTTATTCTCTACAGTTTGAAAGACCACAGTGGACAGGAGAGGGTGCAGAGAGCAAGGCTGGGGAAGAAAAGCACTGGACAAGCCTGTACCTCTTTTATATATGCCCAAGACTTGCCTGATTCATTTTTATGGACTGCCCTCCTTTTGGCATAGAACAAGGGTAAAATAACCTTTCTAGCTACTGTTATTGAATATAAGGTCACGTAGCATGGAGAATCATCTATGAGTGTGATAAAAAAGCTCAGTTATAAGTCTAAGAAATGATATCCCTGAGCCTATGAAGTCACAGTCAGACAGGCCCCAAGTATTGTCTTCTGTTTTGTTTTAGTTAGAAGTGGGCAGAGAGGAAGCTCACACTCCACATAGTCATTGTGCGTATTATGTATCCAATAAAGACAATGTGAACGTCTTGGTCTGCTAGTAAGAAGGAGTTGGAATTTCATTTTATAATCCAGGTATTCCCAAATCATTTTTTGAATTACTGTGTTACATATACAGAGCCCTTCTGCTCTTTCAGTAGTATGTAAAGCCCCAAAGGTAGGATTTAAAAGGAGATAATAGGATACTGATGGCAACGGACTTCATCTAGTTAGTTGTAAGTTCCCGGAGGGCAGGCACTCTGTCACTTTGGCAGCCAGCCTTCTGTTAATACCGGTTGACTGAATGAGGTGGATTGTGATGACAAGGTGATGTAAGATTTCATACAAAAATCACCTACCAGGCTGCTTTGAGACTTGGGGTTGTCCAAGGCAGGAATTCCTAACTGGGAGAGGATCCTGACTGCCAAGTCGTCTCCTACCCCTTGCCTCTCAGCAGCCATAATGCTTAAAGGAAATCCCAAGAAGATTCTCAGTAGAGGGCTGGGGTCCCTTGGTTCACACCATTGATAGAATTTAGACAGGAATGTTCAGGGATGGCATACATACCTGAAACAGAGGTTGCTTCTTTGGATTCCTATTTGGAAACCTGAGTATCCCAGCAGCTTGTGGAAATGGACATCTTCAGAGAGCTGAGCCACTGACCCCTCCGGAGGAAGGCCAAACAGTGTGGTCGTTGCTTGGTTTGTTGGACTGAATGCCTTAAATGGTTATTACAGTTAGTAAAGCCTGGAAACTTTTAAAAATAGGTTAGGGGTTCATAAGATACTGTGGTGCATATCTACATGGGAATCTTTCAAGTCTAAAAACACAGGGTTTTTGTTTTTGTCACTGGATCATGTGTGCACTTAGGTTTCATCAGATTTTCAAGGAAAGAGGAAATACTGGTGATGAAGTGTTTTCAGGATACAGCTGTAGGTATTAGGGAAAGAGTAGTGAACAAGACAGACATGGTCCCTGTCTTCATGTTAATAAACTACTAGATGAAATATGAAAGGTGCTGTGATCTGGGGATGGAGGAGCCAACATAGAGTCTTATGTCTGCATGTTTTTTTCTGTATCCTGTTTCATTTTTATACCAAATGTGGATTGAGTGGAACACCTATGATGTGCCAGGCCCTATACTAAGTGTTAGATATAGAATGATAAAGTTATGGTCTCTGCCTCCGTGGGGAACCCTGAATATGTACAGCAAACCAACTTGTCTGTTAGGCATGGCATTTATGAGGTCCATTTTTCAGGACCACATGTTTTGTGGCCCTTACTCAAACCAAATGGGATTTTGTAAAGGTGAGGTGGGGGGGGGGTGTTGTTGTTGGGGGTTACTTATACCCCATTTGAACAGACACCACTTCTTTTTTATTTATATTTCCTGTCTAAATTCCAGATTGGCGGCAGTAAGCACACAATGAATGATCACCTGCATGTCGGCAGCCACGCTCACGGACAGATCCAGGTTCAACAGCTGTTTGAGGATAATAGTAACAAGCGGACAGTGCTTACGACACAACCAAATGGGCTTACAACAGTGGGCAAAACGGGCTTGCCAGTGGTGCCAGAGCGGCAGCTGGACAGCATTCATAGACGGCAGGGGAGCTCCACCTCTCTAAAGTCCATGGAAGGCATGGGGAAGGTGAAAGCCACCCCCATGACACCTGAACAAGCAATGAAGCAATACATGCAAAAACTCACAGCCTTCGAACACCATGAGATTTTCAGCTACCCTGAAATATATTTCTTGGGTCTAAATGCTAAGAAGCGCCAGGGCATGACAGGTGGGCCCAACAATGGTGGCTATGATGATGACCAGGGATCATATGTGCAGGTGCCCCACGATCACGTGGCTTACAGGTATGAGGTCCTCAAGGTCATTGGGAAGGGGAGCTTTGGGCAGGTGGTCAAGGCCTACGATCACAAAGTCCACCAGCACGTGGCCCTAAAGATGGTGCGGAATGAGAAGCGCTTCCACCGGCAAGCAGCGGAGGAGATCCGAATCCTGGAACACCTGCGGAAGCAGGACAAGGATAACACAATGAATGTCATCCATATGCTGGAGAATTTCACCTTCCGCAACCACATCTGCATGACGTTTGAGCTGCTGAGCATGAACCTCTATGAGCTCATCAAGAAGAATAAATTCCAGGGCTTCAGCCTGCCTTTGGTTCGCAAGTTTGCCCACTCGATTCTGCAGTGCTTGGATGCTTTGCACAAAAACAGAATAATTCACTGTGACCTTAAGCCCGAGAACATTTTGTTAAAGCAGCAGGGTAGAAGCGGTATTAAAGTAATTGATTTTGGCTCCAGTTGTTACGAGCATCAGCGTGTCTACACGTACATCCAGTCGCGTTTTTACCGGGCTCCAGAGGTGATCCTTGGGGCTAGGTATGGCATGCCCATTGATATGTGGAGCCTGGGCTGCATTTTAGCAGAGCTCCTGACGGGTTACCCGCTCTTGCCTGGGGAAGATGAAGGGGACCAGCTGGCCTGTATGATTGAACTGTTGGGCATGCCCTCGCAGAAACTGCTGGATGCATCCAAACGAGCCAAAAATTTTGTGAGCTCCAAGGGTTATCCCCGTTACTGCACTGTCACGACTCTCTCAGATGGCTCTGTGGTCCTCAACGGAGGCCGTTCGCGGAGGGGGAAACTGAGGGGCCCACCGGAGAGCAGAGAGTGGGGGAACGCGCTGAAGGGGTGTGACGATCCCCTTTTCCTTGACTTCTTAAAACAGTGTTTAGAGTGGGATCCTGCAGTGCGCATGACCCCAGGCCAGGCTTTGCGGCACCCCTGGCTGAGGAGGCGGTTGCCAAAGCCTCCTACTGGGGAGAAAACGTCAGTGAAAAGGATAACTGAGAGCACCGGTGCTATCACATCCATATCCAAGTTACCTCCACCTTCCAGCTCAGCTTCCAAACTGAGGACTAATTTGGCGCAGATGACAGATGCCAATGGGAATATTCAGCAGAGGACAGTGTTGCCAAAACTCGTTAGCTGAGCTTATGTCCCCTGATGCTGGTAACCTGAAAGATACAACATTACTGAGCCTTATTGGGTTGAAAAGGAGTAGCTCAGACCTGTTTTTATTTGCTCAATAACTCTACTCATTTGTATCTTTTCAGCACTTAATTTTAATGTAAGAAAGTTCTTCATTTTGTTTTTATAAAATACATGAGGACAATGCTTTAAGTTTTTATACTTTCAGAAACTTTTTGTGTTCTAAAAGTACAATGAGCCTTACTGTATTTAGCGTGGCAGAATAATAACATCAGTGGCAGGCCACTGATTACTTCATGACTGCCACGCATTTACAGATTGGTGTCAAAGACATTCACTATGTTTTTATGGTTCATGTTATATCCTCCCCAGGGTGACAGCCCCTTAAGGCCCTCCTTTTCCCTCCATGCTCCAGGTCCATGCACAGGTGTAGCATGTACTGCTTCCGTTTTTCATAAATTAATCTGGGTGTTGGGGGTAGTGGGAGGAGAACGATCAGAATGAAAGTGATATTCTAAGAAAAACTGTACCTTAGAGATTTTTCTCTAGTGCTCAAATACAAAATAAGATCCCCAAGGTTTAAACCGCCCAGTTAGCATTCTGATATTCTAAAAGCCGGCAAAGCAGCTTTTAGTGGGTAAATGGAAATGGAAACGTGTGTGTTCCTCCAAATTTTCTAGTATGATCGGTGAGCTGTTTTGTAAAGAAGCCTCATATTACAGAGTTGCTTTTGCACCTAAATTTAGAATTATATTCCATGAACTGTTCCTCCCTTTTCTCTGCTTTTCTCCTCTCTGTTCCTCTTTTAATACCACACATCTGTTGTTTGCATTTAGTTTGTCGTCTTCCTTCAACTGTGTATCCCAGACTGTTAATATGGAAAAGAGACATTTCAGCTGTGATTATGACCATTGTTTCATATTCCAATTAAAAAAACAGCAGCCTAGCTACTTAAGGTGGGGATTTCCATAGTTCCAAAGAAGATTTAGCAGATTAGAGTGAGTTCACACTTTTCAGGTGCCACTGTAAGGTTCTCTCAGCCTGGGAAACTATCAACTCTTTCTTTAAAAAGAAAGAGGGTTGAAAATCCTCTTGACGAACAGAAGTCACTTTGGCTGTTCAGTAAGGCCAATGTTAACAACACGTTTAGAGGAGGAAAAGTTCAACCTCAAGTTAAATGGTTTGACTTATTCTTCGTATCATTAGAAGAACCCCAGAGATAGCATTCCTCTATTTTATTTTACTTTCTTTTGGATTGCACTGATTGTTTTTGTGGGAATGACACTTTATCTGGCAAAGTAACTGAGAGTTTGGTAAAAGAATATTTTCTTCTCTGAATAATAATTATTTTCACAGTGAAAATTTCAGTATTTTATCACTAATGTATGAGCAATGATCTATATCAATTTCAAGGCACGTGAAAAAAATTTTTTAGTATGTGCAATTAAATATAGAAAGATTTCTGCCTGTTTGGACAATAGGTTTTGGGTAGTACAGATTAGGATAAGTAAGCTTATATATGCACAGAGATTATTGTGTTACCTGTAAATTGATGTACAAGTACTTAAAAGCATGGTCCCCAGTGAGGCCAAGAAAGTTTCCATTTAAGTTCTTTAATAATAATCCTACAGTTTATCTTAAGAAAAAAAAAAAAAGGTTTGAAAAAAACACTTTAATTTAGGCTTCGTTGGTTGATGGTGGAAAAAAATGCTCAGGAAATATTTCAGATATTTGCCAAAAAACCAGGAATAAGGTTAGCTTATTAAAATAGTGATAGATATTTGCTTTACTATTTAAGGTGTCACTGATAAATTAATTTGTACTTCTGTCTGTGTTTAGAAATTATAGCTTCTTTTCCCTTAGTCAAATTCTTTAGCATATTATACACATTTCTGTGTAATCTGTGGAAGTGCAATAATGTTAGTAAGTTACATTTTAAATAATGCTCATGTGACAATACTCCCAATCAATGGCTTATAGAATTTAAAGATCCGTGTATTATATTTTGGCTTAAAGGCATGAGAAGTATAAGACTTGGTTTGGTGGCTTTGTAAGACCACCAGCCTCTTAATGATGGTTAGCTTCTTTAGGTCATTAAATCAATAAAAACATATAATGCTGTTTTCCTCTTCTAATGCTCCTCTTCCATTTCCAGTTATCTTCACATTTACATTTAAATATACAAACCTGAGCCTGCTATTATTAATTTCCCTATAAAAAGATGATACATGTGAAAATTTATAAATGGACTAATACTGCTTGTCTTTCTCGCACCGCACAAAACTGGTTCTTAAGATGCCAGCAATGAATTTGGGACTATATTTATAAATGGAAACCGGAAACTTTTATACCAAACTGTAATAATGTGCAGCACTGTGGGGCTTTTTTTTTTCCCCCAAATACAGTGAAATTTTTTTATTCACAAGAGCTGCCACATTTCAGCATTTAGTGATAGAGCTGCTTTAATAAAATTCTAGTTTGATTGTCATGTCAAAAAAAGAAAAATGTTGCATCTTTGTGATTTTAAAACATAAATTAATGAAGGGCTCTGATAGGCTATTAGGAGTTGGCTTGGAAACAGTTTTTGGTCTCACAGGTTACCATTGTCTGGGGATGTCTGAGCTGTTTTCAGATTTAGGAATAGCACAGTGTTGTCTTGTCTTTGGCAGTCTCATTTGGCTGTTTCTTGCACCACCAGTGTGTTCATTACCACTTAAATATATTGCTACAGCAGTGGAACAACAGAGTGGTGCAAGACACTGTAGATTAACAGTAGAGGAGAAATTGTGCCCTTAGTGTTAACAATGTGCCTTTTGTTCTGAATGCCATATTGTAGGGCATGCATTTTTTGGCCTCTTTAACTCTTTGAATACTGGTCAGTAAGGACGGAACCCATCTCTGCAAAGATACATCTGTCTTAAATATCTAGTTTTACAGGCCTTAATAGAATCCATAAGGCATGACTCATCTTCAGGCACTGAAAAAAGATAACCATCAGGTAGTGTAACACAGGGACTTCCTATGTTTAAGGGGTTAAAGATGGTCTTTGTTGTATCTTAACATCAGACTGATTTTTACATTTTTTTTTGTTATGCTAACACTAGACAAAAATCAACTGTATTTGTAAAAATTTACCTCAAACCATTTAATTTTATAGTGTGATTAATCCCAGGGCATTTGGTATGAACCAAAGTGCATTCCTTTTATATGTGCCTGGCTCTAGTAAGGATGGCCAGGGATTTTTACAATTTGGGTGCAAGGCACTTAAGCCACTTTTAAACTTAATGGGTGGTTTGGGGTCGTGTTAAATGACTCCATCAGAATGTTAGAAAACACTTTAGGCATCAGTAGCATTGGGCCATATTGGAATCCTAAAGTGTGAATTATTTTAAGGAGAGCATTCATTTTTGTAATTTTTTTCATCAAAAATATTTCTGGTAAGCAGAAGACTTTTTAAAAAAACTGATCTGGTCTCGGTAAAGGTTTTAACATTGCCCAACATAATGCTGTAATAGCATTAAAAAAAGTATTTGTGAACTCTTTGTTTCTTAGGGGCTTGTACATCTCTCTGCTATGGACATATACGAAATTATTGTAATTATACTCAGCTCAACTGCTACAGTTATGTCTAGGCAGTGGCTTGGATTTTTATCGAGCAACAACTTAGACACGTGACTGTAATATGCTGCAACTGTGTGTACTGAAAATATGTGAAAATGGTTGAATGTGGACTGTGTATATATGTATGTAAAAATTTCTGTGAGATGCTGCTGTCGCCACTTAACATTAAATATGTTCTAGTGGATTTTAATCCTAGTGGCCAGTTCTATGATACTGTATGTATTATACAGCTGATGACAGGAGTAAGACTGTTTAGTGAATATTTGTTAAATTTTATTGTTGTGGCCAGAGATAATTTCAGAATAAAATTTTAATGTCCTACCTTACTTTTCTCCCCTTTCTAACTATAATTTAACTCCTGATCTATTTCTGGTATTATCCTTTGTCAGTTAGCCTGGAGAGGGTTTAGAATGCAAAATGGATAGCTCTATATCAGGGTCTTGAGAAGTTAAAATAATTCATTCTACTAGTTTGTTCATAGCAATACTTTATTAGTTCAATATAAGTATGCAGATTCCAAGTGGAAAAACAAAGGTTTTAGTAAGTAGCTGTTGCTTTTCCTAGGGTATTCTATTCCTTTACCTGTCAGATTTTTATGGTAACTTTTTTATATATAGCCTCTGCTGTGTTCTTTATTATGCTAGAGCTTCGTATCTTCTTTTATTTTAACCTTCACGATGATAGTTAAGCTGGGGGAGCAGAACCTGTCAATTATTCCCCACCAGTCTTCATTCTTTTCTCTGCACAAGTTCTGGTAAATTATTCTAATGTGCTCTAACCAGTTCCACCCAATGTTTTTTAATGATTATGAGTTTGCAGTTTTTGTGCTTGGTGGTCTCTATGGTTCACATTTTTTTGTGTGGTAGTGTCTCCTGCCTTGGTTGGCTCAGAAAATAAGGCCTAGGAACTGCAGTTAGCTCATGATTTGTCAAGTTCAGTTAATACCAAGCTAAGAGTTTACTTACAGATGACAGCAAGCAGATGCTCTAGTAATTCGTCAGACATTGCAGGGATATTGTGTAGTCAAATATTTCCCTCTTGTGGAAAGAACTACCTCACATTATTATTTATTTCCTTACTGTTACCAACAGCCAAGGAATTACTTAGTGTGGCTTCCTGCATCAATACTGGGATATGCTTAAACAAGGGAATGCTCTAACAGTTCCCAACTGCCTCGTCATGGCCTGGGCCATAGATTTTTGTTACTGCTAATCTTGCTTCTTAAAGTTCACACCCAGTGCAAAAAACCCAACCAGCACACTAACCCCAAAATCCAATATATTTAGAAATGTAAGTGTTAAGAAATGTACATTATGTACAGAATTGAAAATTGGTGCTAAAGTGGCAATGTCAATTTAAAATTTATTGTCCAGATCTGATGACAGACTCAGTCAGGAGATTATAGTTCCTACTCATTCTCTTTCCTTTTATCAGATCTTTCAAAAGCTCTTTTAAAAATTGATCAATGTGCTATTCTGTTTGAGTCTCTACAGTCCTATCCCTTTTGGAATCAACAGCTACACAAATAAATATTCTTGGAACTTCAAAGTTGCCTTCAAACTAGCTCTAGAAAATGTCCCTAGTTGACATTGGTGTTGGTCTGTTAGAAGGGGAAATTGATTTGACTACTTTGTGTTTTGAAAAGAGCATTAAGAGGGATTTGAGGAAGGTATTTGTGGCTTTCTTTTTTTTCTTAAGTTTGAATTACACTTCATTTCCTTTGGGTTATTAGGCAAATAAATGCTTGTCATTAGTAATACTTAGCACTGTCCAAAATGAAAAATGACTGCCAGTGTGTTGCCCATACATAAGAAAATTGCATCTTACTGCAAAGTCTTTGGTTTGTTTCCTTATTTGGTTTGACTTTGACTTACTATTCTGCTATGGTCACATCCTTAATATCTGTGGTAAATTTCATATATGTATGGGGTGGGAGCATAATTGCCATTCCCATGTGTCTCAAGGAAGCTTAATGAGGAAACATAATGAGTTAATACTAACTCTTCTGAAGAAAGCTGACATTTTAGGAGTATTAAGTCATCTGTCATAAGGAGCAGCAAGAATATATTATGATTGTATCACATGTTCCAGAGAGCATTACCCCTTACATAGAAAGCTCCTTAGAGATTTCATGGTGTTGGATGAACATCAGTTTATGCTTATACATCCCTGTGAGCTATAATTATCCTCATTTGATATTTGAGGAAACTGAAGTGACTTGCTCCAAAGTGACTTTACAGAAACATTGCAGTTTGAGGCTTAGGTTATAATCAGATAATTTTGGTCTTGGACAGTAAGGGAAAATCCATAATACACAACACACAAAAGTTTAGAAAGCGAGGGAAGTTGAGCTAGCAATGGGCATTTCTATTTAAGTTCCATCAGTTTCCAGGAATATTTTTCAAATGGGACAAACTAAAAAGTTGAGGACTAGAGCATCGTAGTCTCTTAAGTGCACCTAATAACTTAATGCATGTGCACACACCCTCAGTTAATTTGTAAGAGAGTGACTTCTCATTGTTATTTGTGGAGAGGCTAATTATAATAGCTTCATTCTTTATTTTCTGTGTTCTTAAATTTTTTTTTACATTTGAAAGTATGAAAATACTATTTTTGACACTTTACTGATTCTCAGGGATTAAAAGTTAAATTTTACTGACTGTAGCAGCAGGTAAATCTCTTAAATTTACTCAGGTTTCCTATCTTTTGCCTCCATATTTAAGAAAATAAAGAATGCCTGCCAGGGAAATATATAAAAATAAAAATTTCAAATACAATTTTAAAACACCAATTTGTAAATAAACCAATTTTACAAACTAAAATATTGTGTCTTTCCTTGCTTTTTATCCCAATTTATCTCCCCTCCTGTTTGAGGAGTTTTATATATTAAAGCTATTTCTTCATTTGTAAAAATGAAGTATGCTATTTGCAAAGCAAAAGCCCATGAAAAGCCCCAAATCATTTAAGTAAAACTCATTGAATTGTTTTCAATTGTTTTGGGAGAAATGTAACTAATTATAAGCCATTTATGTGGACCTGCAGCAAATAAATGTATGAGTAAATTTGGGCTAATTTGTCATCTTTTTATCTGAAGAGGAATACCCTACTTAATTTCCCTTGTCTGTAAGATTGAATTTATCAGAATTTTGGCTAGGGTAGCTGTAAGTATATATATAAAAAATGCAGATGGCATTTATTTGTCAAATATTTATTAAATAAGCCTCCTATAGCCCCGAATCTTGTAGGCACTAGGGATATATAATGCTGAACAAAACGCACAGTGCCTTTTTAAGGGAGTTTTTAGACTGGTTGGGAAGGCAAACATTATATGGATAGTTATATGAACAAATACATATTTTACACAACAAATACTTTGCATAGTTGCAAAGTAATAAGTGCTGTGAAGAAAAAGCACGTTGTGCTGAGTGTGTGTGCAATGTTACCTTGTATGGATCAAAGATGGCCTCCCCAGGAAACAAATAGCTTTTGAGCTGAGGAATAAAGAGCATGAATAGAGACCCTGTAGCTAGAGGAAATAAGGTGAACAATTGAAGGCAGGGCCACGTGATCAGAGCCCAGAGAATGAGATAACTTGGTGTGAAACGAAGGTGATGAGGTGGTTGGGAACCAGAACATGCCAAGCCCTGTAGGTGCTATTAAGGATTTTGGTCCTTACCCTATAAGCAAGGCAGCCACCAAGAGATTTTTGAGGAGGAAATGCCATGAGCAGATTGGCTTTTCCTGGCTGTCTTTATAGGAACGTACTGAGAAGGGTAAGAGTGGATGAAGGAAGCCCAATTGGAAGTGTTTGCAAGAGATGGCAGACTGGCCCGCGGAATGGGGATGAACATTTAAAGAAAATGGATTTGAGGGCTCGTAAGGATACAGAAAAACAGATGCTCTCTGATTTACAATAGGTCAACTTAAAATTTTTTGAGTTTGTGATGGGTTTATGTGGTATTGAATGCACTTTCAGTTTACAACATTTTCAACTTCGGGTGGGTTTATCAGGAAGTAGCCCTTTCATAAGTCCAGGCCCATCTGCATTAAGGTAGAAATAACAGTGATGTCTCTTTGTATCTGAAAAGTTGTTGTTGCTATTTGTGTCTGGTTTGCTACATTGCATCAAAAGGAATCACAGTATCTTATTTGTTTCAGAAAAGGAAGGGTTGCAAATTAATGCCTTTGGTTACAAAGTATGAAGCACTGATACACTATCTTTTGCTGAAGATTTGAAGCCTTTGAGTAGAATCTTGTTTATTAATTCATTCAAATTCTTTTAAGGAAATTTTAAATTTTAAAAAGATTGTAAAAATGGGGTGGGGGGATTTTACATATTAAGTTTTTATATTAAGACTAAAATGAATGAAGGGAAGAAGGGAGGGGGGGAGAGGGAGGCAACTAGATTCGTGAGAAAGAATAACAGACTAGGAGGTCAGCAAAGGCCGCTGTGGCCTAGTGGTTGAATGTGGTGTTCTGAAGGAGGAAGGAGCTCAAGAGCAAGCAAGGCAAACTCCTTCTCCCCCTCCCTCCCTTTCTTCTTCCCTTCCTTTCATAGAAATTAACCTTTTACTCTGTAAGGTGGTATATTTGGATTTGGCATATTTGAGTTTACCAAAACAAACAAAAAAAATTATAAGAAGTGAAAGAGGAGGAGAAGGAGGAGATCAATCACTGCCTTTGAGGACATTATGTTTAATTAGGAAGACAAGATTAGACAGAAAATATTAAGTTTAGAACATTGAAAGATGAAATTCAGAATAAGTGCAGGTCATTTGTGTTGCTCTTGGATAATAATAACTTTAAGAAGGTGGGTATCCAGCCAGGTCTTGATGGAATTCAGATTGAGAGAGAGAAAAAGGATATTCTAGGAGAAGCAAATTGCTTTAACTGAGGGATGTCATGAATCATTCATTTATATGTTATCCAGTATTTACTGAGCACCTACATGTATAATTTTTGGCATAATGCAAAGGATGGGCAAAGAGACTGGGTTTGTGGCAGGGTGAAGAAGGGAGAATAATTTCTTCGGAAGGTAGGCCTTGTCCTGTGGTTTTCTCAAATGTGCCATGTTGTAGCCACAACACGTGTGCTTTCTCTGTCTAGAGTGCATTTGCCAATGTCTGCCTCATCCTGTGAGACTCAGCCCAGACCAGATGTCATTGCCCCTACAAAGTCCTCTATAAGCTGAGGTTGAGCAAGATCACCCTTACAAAAAGCTAACACTGGCAATCTCTCTGCTAACTGCAAGGTGAGTAGAACTGAGTTGAGAAGGCAGCGGAATCCTCTCCCCTGTTTCCCTCCGTGCTCCCCATTGGGCACACACCGGCAAAAACAAAAAACAAGTGATGTCTGAAGATACCATTTTAGTAAGGGAGGTACTTGTTAACCAGACAATCATAAAATGTTTATAGTTTGTAAGCAGTGCCCAGCATGAGAAGAAGCAGCTAGATTCGTGAGAAAGAATAACAGACTGGGAGGTCAGCAAAGGCCGCTCTGGCACAGTGGCGTGGATGTGGTGTTCTGAAGGAGGAAGGAGCTGAAGAGCAGGCCAGAGCACGGGGTGGAGACTTGCAAGTCTGGAGTCTGGTGAGCCAGGGAAAAGCTCGTGCAGGATAAGGAGGGAGAGAAATGCAATGCCGGACCTTGGAGAAGGCCACACAGACCGTTTGGAGGAGCTGGGAATTTATTCTGATTACACCAGGAAGCCATCGATGCATTTACAACAAGTTAAAAAACAAAAAACAATCATTCTGGTTTCCTATGGAGAAAAACTGGAGGGGAGCCATATGGAGATGGTGCCACTCCATGAGACAGAGGACTTCTAACCATCTGGGAGGAGTTGGGAGAGATCATTTGATAGAAGAATGGTCCTCCACCAGAAGTTCTGTTTAGGAAGTGAAGTGAGGTGGGGATAAGGCTACGCAGGATTCTGAGGATACCAGTTGTGTTGCTATTTTTGTAATTGAAATAATGTAGGCTGAAAAAAAGTGTCTTTACAGTGTGACTATGTAAAAATTACAGATGCCATGTAATTAATCTATAAAGGACATTTAAAATCAGTAGGAAAAATGCTAATATTCCAGTGGAAAAAAGAGACAATAATACCTTCAAAAAATTTACATGAGCAACATAAATGGACCAAAAAATTTTTAAATTATAAATCAAAGTAATAAAAATTAAAGCCACGAGTTTATTTTTAACCCACAAAATATCAACAATTAATTAAACCACCATGTTTATTGCTAGCAAGGGTGTGGAGGGATATAAAGCACTCGTTCGATGCTGCTGCGGCATAATTAGCAGAGTCTTTCTGGAGGGCACTTGGTAATTTGTACCAGGAGCTTTAGAAATGCTCGTTCATTTTTACCTGTTGATTCTACTTCCAGAAATTGGTATCAGAAAATCCATGATGTAAACAAAGAGTTATGTACAAGAATAATCATATCTACTAGCACAAACTTAGAAAAAAACCTTGTATCTATTAACAGAGGATTGCTTAATAAATTATAAGTATATGAATTATGAACAATACGTTTACAGTGTAATATTAAACAAAAAAAGGGGGGCACACAAGTGAATGTCCTCCCTACCAAAGCAAAAAGACAGAGGCAGAGATGGCATTGGGAAAAGAATTAGAAAGAAATACAGCAATGTATTAACAGATAGCTGTTACTAATTTTAATTTTCTTATATGTTTTTCATCAGTTTTCACAATGACCATTCATATTTTAAAAATATATTTAAAAACTCAATACATTATTATAAAGAAAAACATTTATAAGGAATAAATAAAACCAAGAGAAAACTGCTATGGACCAAGTAAACAGAGCACTTTAATAATAGGGAGGAAATTTGCTTCCTGGCCTGTTGAACCATGTGAACCAGTTCCTACATTTCCAGGTACTTTCTCACTTCTGGTTTCCACCAACTGGAATATGGCCCTCTCCTTGGCCTGGCTCACTTCTGCTGTCCCCATGTCTCAAGTAGCTGTGCTTCCTCCCTCTGCCCTGCCTGTCCCCCTCACTCAGCCTTCATCAGATGAACTGAGAGGCTCCTGCCATCTCCCATGTTCATCTCAGTGCCTACTTTCATAGACCTTAGAATTGAGTGGTCAGGCTGGTTTAATTGTCACCTTTTGAGTTCCTTGAGGGCCAGGGACTCTTTCTTGCTGACATAAAGGTACGATCCCCAGGGACTGACATAAGGTTTGGGACAAAACAGGGCCTCAGTAAAAGTTTGTGAGTGAGTGAAGTGCTTGAGGAGGGGGGTTCAAGAGAGATGTGCACAAAGGAAGCCATCAGAACCCTTTGAGAAGGAGTTTTGGAGAGAGTGCAGGAAGTGGAACATAGTACCCAGTGCCTGGAGGCTGGTGGTGAGGAAATGGCTTGGTGGGTACAGGCCCACTCATGAATGTCTTGGCCTGAATGTGGGGAGATGGAGAGAAAGATGATGAGCAAAGGTGGAGCAAGTGAGCATTTTTTCCAGGTAGGCAAAAGTAATTAATCAGTCTGGTGCTTTCTTCTACTTAAACTCTCCACTGACCTCTCATCACACTAAGGATAACATGGGTAATTTCCCTGACATGTCCTTCAAAGCCCTTTGCGATTGGGCTCCTGCTTCTTTCCAACGTCATTTGGTTCCATTCTTCCCCGGCTCAGTGCATTCCAGCCACATCTGCTTTCTGTGTGTTTCCTGAATGTCTGTCTCATTCCTGCCTCAGGACATTAGTACT
This sequence comes from Hylobates moloch, assembly GCF_009828535.3. NCBI lineage: Eukaryota > Metazoa > Chordata > Mammalia > Primates > Hylobatidae > Hylobates > Hylobates moloch. The sequence continues at coordinate 67,717,773 of NW_026652287.1, forward strand.
TCCTGCTCCCTCTGCTGAAACCCCTCTGCCCTCTCTCCTTGTGCGGTTAATGTCTTACTGTTTATCACTTAGATCTGACACTATCTGCTTAGATAGTACTTCCTTGGCCACTCTACCAGTGCCCATTTCCCCCACCCCTAGTCCTTCTCTGTCACGTTACCCTGTTTATTTTTTTTTTAAGTGTCTTAAAAAAGACACTGATCAGTGTCTGGAAAAAACTTGTTTATCTATTTAATGATTGTTTATTGTCTGTCTCCCTCAATAAGTGTAAGTTACATTATGCTAGTTCTTGTTACCTCTGTATTTCCTATTGCCTTAAACAGCACTGGCATGCAGTAGGCTTTCCACAACTGTTTATTATTGAATATAAAGGCTTATGTGTGTTGGAGGAAGTAAAGAAGAAGCCAGTGGAGAGGGAGAAATTAGAAATGTTATATGCCAGGAAGGCAAATAGGTATCATTTCTAGTGCCAACCTTGAATGCTTGGTAGTGGCTGCCTAGAACCCTGCCTTAGGATTATGCAGTTTCCTCAGGGTTCAGCAGAAAACAGTGCTATAATTGATTAACAATGTCTTATTGCTAATTAGCAAATTCTATAGGCATAGGAAGGGGCAGTTTAGTGGCTGAATAATAGACTTCTATTTCAGTGTGCATTGCTTCAATTCTTGTCTTGACACATGGACATTGTGTTCAGGATATGGCTGAGACTAGATCTCAGTTAATGTATAGGTGGTTGGGTTTTTCCTTTACAAACCTGTGTAATATGAAGAGCACAGATGCTTTTATATCATATTATTATTATTATTATTATCATTATTATTATTATTATTGAGATGGAGTCTCGCTCTGTCACCCATTCTGGAGTGCAGTGGCAAGACCTCGGCTCACTGCAACCTCCACCTCCCAAGTTTAAGCGATTCTCCTGGCTCAGCCTCCCAAGTAGCTTGGAATATAAGCATGTGGCACCACGTCTGGCTAATTTTTGTATTTTTAGTAGAGATAGAGTTTCACCATGTTGGCCAGACTGGTCTCAAACTCGACCTCAAGTGATCCACCTGCCTCGGCCTCCTAAAGTACTGGGATTATAGGCATGAGCTACCACACCCGGCCATAGTATAATTTACTAATTTGTTCTTTAATGTGATATTTGTCCATATGTGTGTATGCCTTCAGTGGTATGGGAAAAGGACAGAAAGTATTTCTTAATCATCTTAGTCTCCTTTCTTTTATATTTTCAGTGCTTGATCTTTTGGGTGATATCAGAATGGTAGCTACTTCTGGGTAAACATTCATTAACAAGCCTCTGGCCAGCAATAAGAGGTGGCCTCCCTGGGATGACAAGGTAGAAGGGAGCTGCAGTTGAGTTGTTTTCCTATTTCAGATACTCCCTATCTCCTTTTAGGTTTGGAATCTGCAAGTCTCTTACCCTCTAGGCTAATTATTTCCTTTTGAGAGCAGTGAGGCCTTTTATCAAGATGGCTACATTCTTGTGTGTCCTGACACACAAATGATGAGTAATGGTCTGATTAGCCAGTGACCTTCACAAATGATAAAAAGGGAACATAAAGATGAGAGGTTTTTCCCACTCTGGGAATCAGCTTCTCTCTGGACTTTTTTCAAGACATGCTCCCTTATAACAAATAGTACATTGCGCTTATTTCTTGTCTGATCCATGCATCCTGATATTTTGAAATGAGAATTTTAAAACCAAGGATGGAGTACTTGACCCCCAGGCCCCTGACCAGGATCTACTCAGCACACACTATTTAATAGTGTTCAGATTAACTTCTGGGCACCTGCGAGCCACCACAGTGCTGCCATTTTGATAATCCCGTGGTTTAGAGGCCCTGACACCATGGCCACTTCCACCTTTTACTCTGAGTAAGCACTCATGTTGCTATTCCATGAACCAGTGCCAGAGAGGAAGGTTGGTTCTCTGTTTGGAAGTGGCCCAAGCTTCTATTATAACCACTTTGGGAAAAAAGGCAAAAGAGCAGCTGTCCTACACAGTGTCTTTCTCCTCTTCCTGCTCACCCAGTCTGAGCTCAGACTTACCGTGATTCCCTCATTTGACCTCGAGCGTATCACCATCAGGGGTTTGCAATTCAAAGTACAGCATCACAGCATACAGAACAATGTCTTGGCCAAAGATGTCCATGTCCTTATCCTCAGAACATGTGAACAGGTTAGGTTGCATGATGTTTTGACTGCATTGTGTTTTCCCAGAATTCATATGTTGAAGCCTAACCCCCAATGTGTCTGTATGTGGAGATAGGGCCTTTAGGGAAGTAATTAAGGTTAAATGAGGTTGTAAGGATGCTGTTTGTATTAGTCCATTTTCACACTGCTGATAAAGACATACCCAAGACTGGGAAGAAAAGAGGTTTAATGGACTTACAGATGCACATGGCTGGGGAGGCCTCGCCATCATGGAGGAAGGCAGGGAGTAGCAAGTCACATCTTACGTGGACGGTGGCAGGCAGAGAGAGGGAGCTTGTGCAGGGAACTCCTCTTTTTAAAACCATCAGATCTCATGAGGCTTATTCACTGTCACGAGAACAGCATGAGAAAGACTTGCCCCCATGATTCAACTACCTCCCACCAGGTCCCTCCCACAACTCATGGGAATTCAAGATGAGATTTAGGTGGAGACACAGCCAAACCATATCATCCCACTCCTGACCCCTCCCAAATTTCATGTCCTCACATTTCAAAACAATCATGCCTTCCCAACAGTCCCCCAAAGCCTTAGCTCATTTCAGCATTAACTCAAAAGTCAACAGTCCAAAGTCTCATCTGAGACAAGTCAAGTCCCTTCTGCTTATGAGCCTGTAAAATCAAAAGCAAGTTAGTTACTTCCTGGATACAATGGGAGTACAGGCATTGGGCAAATACAGCCATTCCAAATGGGAGAAATTGGCCAAAACAAAGGGGCTACAGGCCCCATGCAAGTTCAAAATCCAGCAGGGCAGTCAAATCTTAAAGCTCCAAAATGATCTCCTTTGACTCCATGTCTCACATCCAGGTCATGCTGATGCAATAGGTGGGTTCCCATGGTCTTGGGCAGCTCTGCCTCTGTGGCTTTGCAGGGCACAGCCTCCCTCCTGGCTGCCTTCATCGGCTGGCATTGAGTGTCTGTGGCTTTTCTCAGGTACACAGTGCAAGCTGTCAGTGGATCTACCATTCTGGAGTCTGGAGGACAGTGACCCTCTTCTCACAGCTCCACTAGGTGGTGCCACAGTAGGGACTCTGTGTGGGGGCTCCCACCCTACGTCTTCCTTCCACATGCCCTAGCAGAGGTTCTCCATGAGGGCCCTGCCCCTGCAGCAAACTTCTGCCTGGACATCCAAGGGTTTCCATACATCTTCTGAAATCTAGACACAGGTTCCCAAACCTCAATTCTTGACTTTTGTGTACTCGCAGGCTGAACACCACGTGGAAGCCACAAAGGCTTGAGGCTTGCACCCTCTGAAGCCATAGCCTGACCTCTACATTGACCCCTTTCAGCCATGGCTGGGACAGAGGGCACCAAATCCTTAGGCTGCACACAGCATGGGGACCCTGGGACCAGCCCACGAAACCACTTTTTCCTCCTAGGCCTCCGGGCCTGTGATGGGAGGGGCTGCTGTGAAGACCTCTGACATGCCCTGGAGACATTTTCCCCATTGTCTTGATGATTAACATATGGCTCCTCGTTGCTTATGCAAATGTCTGCAGCCAGCTCGAATTTCTCCTCTGTAAGTGGGATTTTCTTTTCTATCACATTGTCAGGCTGCAAATTTTCCAAACTTTTATGCTTTGCCTCCCTTGTAAAACTGAATGCCTTTAATAGCACCCAGGTCACCTCTTGAATGCTTTGCTGCTTAGAAATTTCTTCCACCAGATACCCTAAATCATCTCTCTCAACTTCAAAGTTCCACAAATCTCTAGGGCAGGGGCAAAATGCCACCAGTCTCTTCGCTAAAACATAACAAGCATTATCTTTGCTCCAGTTCCCAACAAGTTCCTCATATCCATCTGAGACCACCTCAGCCTGGACTTTATTGTCCATATTGCTATCAGCATAAAGCCATCCAACAAGTCTCTAGGAAGCTCCAAACTTCCCCACATTTTCCTGTCTTCTTCTGAGCCCTCCAGACTGTTCCAACCTCTGCCTATTACTCAGTTCTGAAGTCGCTTCCACATTTTCGGGCACCTTTTCAGCAGCGCCCCACTCTACCAATACCAATGTACTGTATTAGTCCATTTTCACACTGCTGATAAAGACATACCTGAGACTGGGAAGAAAAGAGGTTTAATGGATTTGCAGTTCCACATGGCTGGGGAGGCCTCACAATCATGGAGGAAGGCAAGGAGGAGCAAGTCACATCTTACATGGATGGCGGCAGGCAGAGCGTGTCAGATCTCATTAGACTTATTCACTATCACAAGAATAGCACAAGAAAGACTTGCCCACATAATTCAGTTACCTCCTACCAGGTCCTTCCCACAACAGGTGGGAATAAAAAATGAGATTTGGGTGTGGACACAGCCAAACCATATCAGTGTCCTAATCCAATAGGACTGGTGTCCTTATAAGAGGAGGAAGAGGCATCAGAGCTCACATTCTCTCTACATGTGCACAGAGGAAACACCATGTGAGGACACAGCAAGAATGCAGATATCTACAAACCAAGGAGAGGCCTCATCAGAAACAGATCCTGCTGGCACTTTGATCTTGGACTTCCAGCCTCCGGAATTGTGAGAAAATCAGTGTCTGTTGTTTAAGCCACCAGCCTGCAGTATTTTGTTATGGTAGCCAGAGCACTGAGTACACATAACAGAGAGAAATTAAAGTTGCAGATGGAATTAAGGTTGCTAATCAGCTGACATTGAGATGTGGAGAGGAGCTTGGATTATCCAGGCGGGTCCAATGTAATCCTTAAAAGCGGAAGGAGGCAAAGGTAATGAGGTCCTATTGACACCTTGGTTGTAACCTAGTGAGAACTGTATTGAATCTTTAACCTAAAACACTGTAAGATAATCAATTCACATTATTTTAAACAACTACATTTTTGGTAGTTGTTTACAGTATCAAGAGAAAATCAGTATAAACATGTTAGGGCATATTATCTGTTTAATAACACTTTAATGAATATTTTGGATATAGACACATATTTGGGATTCATTTCCTCCAGAAAGAAACATTGATATAGGGAACAATAAAATGACAAATTTTATTCTATCTGTAACCCATATAAGTTGCCACTATGAGAACACTGAGTAAATGGAATAAAAAAGAGCACAAATTTGCCCTTTCATTTTGTTTTTCTTTCTTTGCCAAAACCAAAACCCACCAGAAGCAAAAATATTAAAGAACTCTGTATTTAAATTTAATTCACTATTTAAATAAAGCAAAACTGAGGGTAACATAATACCTGTCTGCAAAAGAACTTTTGAGTAATAGCTAATTCTCACCTTTATAATCATTACTTTTGAGAGAGAAAGAGAAAGAGGTTTGTGTGTGTGTGTGTGTGTGTGTGTGCGTGTGTCTGTGTGGTGTATTGTATTGTATTGTGTGTGTGGCTTGTTCAGAGATTTTTAGAAACCATTTGTGGTTTCAAGACTCACAGCCATTGAAGGCAGCTTTCCATTACCGTATTTTGAAAAAAGACTTCACCGTTCTCTCTGGATTTTCTATCCTCTCTTGTCAATAATCCATTTTTATTAGTTATTAAAGAAACCAACCCTTAATTTCCTTCACAGTGAATACAGTATTACCTGTGCTGATCTCTGAAAAGGCCTTTCTTAATACCAATTAACTTTCTAAGTACTCACAGTTCCTAATATTTTATCATCTCTGGAAAAATAAAAAGGAAGAGAGCGCATAATCAAATGCACACATTCTCCTTTTCTCAACTGGAAGTAATTTTCTCCCTCCAGCCTCTCTCTGTCCCTTAGCCCTCTGTGCTATTTTCACTTTGTATCAATTACTTACATTTATTCTTTAAACACCTTCCTTAATTTGCTCCAACTCCCCTGCAGCTTTCGATAGTAATTCTTTTTAAATTCCCCTTTTCACAGTACACATACTTTGAAGAACTTTAAAAGAAAATACCAGTATTTAAAATTGAGACTTAAGATGATCATGTTCTTGTGGGCAGATGTAAATATTGTAGTTATACTCTCTTATTTTTTAGTAGTGTTAGAACTTTCAGCAGTGGTTAGAACTGGTTTGTGCTGCAAATGGTTTTATCGATGGTGTCTTGAATGCCTGTACTCTGTACTCGTTATATATAAAAGGTAGCATAACATGATGATCCAATTCATAATATGCCCTCCCCTAATTTTTACATCACACGTTTCAATTCGGAGACAGAATTTGGCTGAAGTATTTAAGATTTTCTTATGGTTTTGAGTTATTTAAATGTTGATACATATATTTCCAAATATGACCTCATTGGAGAGTCAGTGTATTTGGTTGACAATTAAATAAAGTTTATAAGCTTACAAAAAGGGTTGCATACTACAGCCAAGTTGAAAAAGTAACACTTGGGCACAAAAGCTACTTGGCTTACTTTCATTGGTTTGTCTTTTGTGATATTAGGCAAATAATTTCATTTTTTAAAATTTCTGCTGTTGGGCAAATGAGCCTGTTATTGAGGCTTACTCATATGAATGTTTAAATTTTTCTCCTCTGACATCAGTCATTCATCAAAACCACCTGGGTATCCAAAATCTATATTTATGGCTTCACTCTATTATGGTTTTGCATTATTCATCTGCTAAATATCTTTTGAGTGCCATTGTTCACCATTGCATCTCAGTGCCTAGACTAGGAAGAAGGGCTAACAAGAATAGTTCCTAATAATTAGGATCACTAATTATGTGCCAGGCCCTGCTGCCTATAGCCCTCTGATGTAGGTACTATTGTTAGCCCCATTTTACAGATGGGGAAGCTAAACCATAGACAGAGTGTCTCAGCTAGGACTGCTATAACAAAATATCATACATTGGGTGGCTTAAACAACAAACATTTATTTCTCACAGGTCTGAAAGCAGGGAACTCCAAGATCAAGGTGCTGGCAGATTCCGTTCTGGCGAGGGCCCTCCTCCTGGCTTTCAGACAGCTGCCTTCTTGCTGTGTTTTCACATGATGGAGATAGAGGGAGTCTGGCCTCTTGCTCTTCTTATAAGGACATTAATCCCATCATTGGGTTCCCACCCTCATGACCTCATCTAAACAGAATTACCTCCCAAAAGTCCCACTTCCTAATACCATCACAGTGGAGACAGGGCTTTAACATATGAATTTTGGAGGGATACATACATTCAGTCCGTAACACAGAGGAAGTAACTCATCCAAGGCCTCATAGCTAAAAGGTGGTAGAGTTGGAATTGAACCAAGGATTCACACTTGAAAGTCTGTTTTTAACGACAATGAGTGAGTGAGTGAGTGAGTAAGGCGCTGATGTTTCCCAAATTTCTTGAAACAGGGTAAAAATGTTGATGAAAAACATATACCCTGTGGGAAACAAATACTACTTGGAAAGGCATAACAGCTTCTCACCTGTTGAGGAGTATTCCATCTTCCTGACCTCCTATTTAAACAAACAAACAAAAAACCATACCCAGCATCACTCTGTTACTCTGTTATACTGATGTTGAAGGACTTTTGCATACACTTCTGGAAACTGGGACAACTGAGCACTACTGACCTGCCTCAGGGATGTTGTGAGGGGTAATGAATGTTTGTAGAATGTTTAAGACATGAATGAAAGACTTTGAAGTAATGCAAATTCTCATAAAATACAAAAGTTATTGCTGGCCGGGCATGGTGGCTCACACCTGCAATCCCAGCACGGATCAAGGTCAGTATTAGTCAACCAGGGTAATGTTGAAACCTTGTCTCTAAGATAAAACACAAAATTAGAACCAGGAGGTGACACATCATTCCAGCCTGGGGGACAGAGCGAGACTCGGTCTCAAAAAAAAAAAAAAAAAAAAATTGCTTTTACATTGTTATTGTCCCTGGGAATCTTTGCTATCAGTGTACTGTGTACTTCCTGTCTACCTCTGAGTTTGTAAAGTAGGTAAAAGAGCAGATGTGATTGCTAAGAATACAGCATTAACCTCTATGTAAAATTTATAGCTTCTCACACAGAGTGCTGAGGCTTTTGATCAGCATCTTTGAAAGTATTTCTTGCATACACTTCAAGTAAAAGATCATTCTAATTATTTCATAGTCATACTTTACATGAAAGATCTTTGTAAATAATTGGAAAATCTTTAACAAGCCTTGATTAATAATGCTGGCTTTAATTTGAGCTTCATATTATTGTTTTCCAAATGATTTCCATAATAGAGACCGTGGTGGATCTAAGCATGAGATTTTAAGTTCCTGCCTTTCAAAGGTGTGGCTAAAAACAAGGAGGATAGAAAACACTGTGTGCTGTCATGCCAAGCTCTCTGTGTAGGGACTTTATCTTCACCATTGCATTTCATCCTCAAAACAGCCCTGCAAGGTAAGTATCTGTATTTTATAGATGGGAAAAACTAAGATTCAGAAAGTTTACATAACTACACATCTGGTAAGAGCTAAAGCCGAGATCCATTTCCTGCTCTGTCTTTTCTCACAGTTGTTGCTACAAGGCCACTGAGCTGACTCACCACCCCAGGAGTCAGTGAAGGCTTCCTCGAGGAAGCAGTATTTGAGCTGAGCCTTGAAACAGAAGTAAGAATACTTCAGGTAAATGAGAATAGCAAGTGCATTTCAGGCAAAGGAAAGGAAGTGTGAATGAGCAAGTGTGCCCTGTGAACTAAAGATGGCTATCCAGGGCAAAGAGCATGCATTTTACGAGGCTTGCAGGAGACCCAGTATTACAAGTAGGAGATTCCACGGGACCACCAATACTGGGCATGCAGGTGTCACCATGCAACTGTAGAAACGGGAGTGGCTGATCTCCAAATTCTCATTGATCAGAGAAAATAAGAATGGGGTAATGAAATAATTTTTTCCTGAGGTGTGTTCTTAACTTCCAACTAAATTTTCACTGCTGAATCCTCATAGCCAACACTGCACAAGTGTTACTGACACAGTCCATTGGACCCAGAGAATGGAAAAGATGCTAGGCTTTTTTTTTTTTTTTTTTTTTTTTTTTGAGACAGAGTCTCACCCTGTCGCCCAGGCTGGAGTGCAGTGGCACGATCTCAGCTCACTGCAAGCTCTGCCTCCCGGGTTCACGCCATTCTCCTGCCTCAGCCTCCCAAGTAGCTGGGACTACAGGAGCCCGCCACCACGCCCGGCTAATTTTTTTGTATTTTTTTGGTAGAGATGGGGTTTCACCGTGTTAGCCAGGATGGTCTCGATCTCCTGACCTTGTGATCCGCACGCTTCGGCCTCCCAAAGTGCTGGGGTTATTACAGGTGTGAGCCGCCGTGGCCGCTGCTAGGCTTTTTGCCTTCTCGAGGCTGGCATACATTTGGTGTGCATTTAAATCTCCCTTAAACAAAATGTAGGAAAAAAAAGTGCTTTAACAAATTTGGATCAATATATCTTTCACCTGTGCAAGATCTATGCGAATAGAGACTGAAAGTTTTTTCATTATATTAATAAATCACTAGTGCTTAGCATGTAATAGTTTCTTAATTCTTTTCAACAGATAAACAAATATGTAGATTTTGAAAACATCTTTTAAATTCCTATTAAATATCTTGTTTTAAAAATACATCTGAAATAAATCTTTCCCTACACATATTAAAAAACCTTTTTCTTTTGGGGTTTACAAATAGACTCTCCAAGGAACTGAGGCAAAGAAAATTCCAAGGAAGCTACACATATTAGAAAAATCTTTGTGTTAGTTGAGAACTGTACCGTGTAACTTTGTAAGACAATATTTTATTTAATTTTCTTAAACGTTCTTATAAAGGGATGTCACTACAGTGATATTGTTTTAGGTGGATATAATACCTTTATCCTCTTTTTAATGATTTTTAAATATTATACACATTTTAATTAGTGGCGATTTTACAATAATGTGAGGCTCTTAGAAAAGTGTTCATTTTTGCTCATGAGAAATGGGAAATGTGTCGGAGTTTTGGAGTTCCAGTTCAAATAACTGAAGAAAAAAATATATGTATATATGTAAACAGTGGCTTCAACTACATACTTTAATCAGCTTAGGAACAGTTATCCCAAATTTCTTTCTTAACACATAGTATTATTCTTTCCAAAGTGACTAAAACTAAGAATTTTTGAAGAACGTTTATTTCTGTGATAAAGTAATTATGTGCAAGTTAGAAGTTATGCTAGGGGGCCTGGAAATTCTTGGACAGGAATTCTATTTTCTCGTAATTTCATGGCTTTTAAATATGTCGCCATTGCATAGAGTTTTCACAGCAGCTGGTAGAGATGCAACATTAATTTTATTTGCCTAGGGAAGGGAAGGAAGCAGCTGGCCATTGTGGGTATGTGATGTAGTAGGGAAGACTAGGTTACTCTGAAGTAGTTTCCAGCATTAGTACCCTAGGTATTGCATTGAATTATTTAAGAAGGTGGGGAAAGTTCAGAAGAAAATGATTGGAATGATAGTACCAAAATTTCAGTGAGGTATGGTTAGTGGAATTAGAAATATTTATCCTGGACACCATAGGAGAATATAAAACTAGTTTCAAATATTTGGAGAGCTGACAAGTAGAAGATAAATTAGGGAATTGTTTGTATTTTCCTATGGCCTTGAGCAGAAGCTATATGGAGTCTTTTGCCTCAAAATGAGAAAAGCACAAAGATGTCCAAAGAGGCAAAGAGAGTTCTCATTCAAGATGGCAGACACAGCACATATCTCCTTTCTACTTTAAATCTCATAGAAATGTCAGCAAAGAAGAACTAAGAGTAATAAATTAAAGACTACTCGGTACAGAAGAAAGGGCATCAGGAACTAGGGATACAGACAAGTTTCTTGAAAGTGGAAATACTTGAAATTGTATTAACAGGTTAAATCACATTCACAGGAGAAGGCTGCAGTAGAGGCTAGAGCTATTTTTCCTGGCAACAGACCCAGAGAGAAGCTCAACAGTTGGAGTACGAAAGGAGAGTCGGAAAGAAATCAACTGTGGAATAACTGCGTGAGTCATAGTCCACATTCTCCTTCCCTGCATCACATGCTCAGGCTAAAACCAGAGGACTAGTATTTAAAATAATTGAATAGTCTTCGTGAGAAGGAGCCCTAGTTGGGGTGATGCCCCATCTGAGTAAACTTCTTCCCATTTTTGCTGGGAAGTGGGAGAAGTAGGGAGGGGGACCTCCAACCTCCTCTTCTTTCACTACAAGGTCTAAAGCAAAGGCTGCCAGTGACAGCCACTTGTGTAGACAAGAGGGAGCTGGACAAGGCAGAGCTATCTGCATTGAACGAGCTGACCTACCTCAGTTGTAGGTATGAATCTATAGCCAAGGATTATGAAAACCTGAAGAAAAATGAGGACAAAAGAGCAGGCTGAGAGAAAAAATACACTGACTCTGGAGGAAATAGATAATTCAGGACATAGAAAATTCTTTATTCTATGTAGTATCCTCATGGAAACAAAAGTCAAGAGAAAGCATTTTTAGTGCAAAATTAGATTGCTAAGAAAGAACAACTAAAACAAAAATAGTTATTAAAATGAAAAAGTAATTGCTAAAGTTAGAAATTCAAGGGAAGACCTGGGAGAAAAAGTTGAAGAAATTGCTCTAAACGTAGTGCCAAAAGATAAAGGATGGAAAATGCAGGAGAAAAGTGAAGAGATTAGAGAAACATCCAAAGGGATGTTCAGAAAGAGACAAAACAAAGAATAAGAGAGAATTTTCCATAAGTGAGGAAACAGGACTTGAGATTGTAAGAACCCTAGAGAATGCAAAATAGGACGAATGAACAAACTTAGCCCAAGGCACATTCTTGTGACATTTTAGATATTGAGAATAAAGGGAAGAGTCTAAAAGCCAAAAGAATACTCAATGAGAATCCAATTGGTATTAGATAGATCATCAGCAACTGTAAGTGCTAAGAAAAACAAAACAAGAATCATGCCTTCAAAATGTGTAAAATAAATGTTTTTTGAACGTAAAATTCTCTACTTAGCCAAACTATCAATCAATCAAGAGTGAGGCATTTTCAAACATGCAAGAACTCAGACCATTTACCACCCACAGACTATTTCTGAAAGAATTACTGAAGCAAAACAAAAAAGAATCCAAGTAGGAGGAAGCCATGGCCTCTAAGGAACAGTGGATCTTACCCAAGATTGTAATGAAATATAATTCCAGGATGACAACCTCAAGGTTGTCTAGGCAGGCCTAGAAAGCCATCAGTCTAAATTAGAACCAGAAGTCAGATGCTCTGTGAAGAATCTCTTTCAGAAGGACGTGGATTTCTTCTATCAACTGAATGACTGAGAAGCTGAATGGTCTTGTGACAAGGCAAAGGCATGGTAGGTCATTGTGATAAGGTATCATCCGAACACTCTCCAAACTGTGAAGTAATTTTCTTCTTCTAATAGCAAAGGTTTATTGACAAGAGTTATGTCTCCTCTATAGGCTCAAGGGCACAGCTGTACTTGGTTCTGCAGTGAACAATGATCTCCCTACGAATATTGTGAATGCTACTTTTCAGTTTTCAGTTTAAAAAATCAATTTATAGACAATGCATCAAAAATTAATTGTAGTTATAGGACAAGTGTGAAAACAATAGTACACTGGAATAGAGGTCATGAGAGAGGGAAGGAGCAAAGGAAGAAGATGTAATGATGTTGGATTATTTTCATCAGAAATAAAAAGAATTAAGAGATATTGTGTCTACATTTGAGAAGTCAAAATCGGGTTTCAAGCGTCTTATAAAAATTTGTTAATTCTAGTGATATCACACTGAGGCAGTATAACATAGTCGTTAAGAGCATGGATCCTGGAGCCAGAACACCTGCGTTTGAATTTTTGCCCCACACTTCAACTTGGGCAAATTGCTTATCTGTGCCTTGGTTTTCTCAGCAAAAAATTAAGATAAGTAGTTAATATTTTACAAAGTTATTTGAAAATAAAAAGAGTTGATATATATAAACTGCTTAGAACAGTCTTTGGCACATAAAAAATTATTCTATATCATCATATGTTACTGATGGTGGCGATGATGGTGGTGATGATGATGATGATGGAAAACATCTAAACATCTGGAGAAAAGGGAACCCTTGTACACTGCTGGTGGGAAAGTAAATTAGTACATTGATTATGGAAAATAGTCTGGAGGTTCCTCAGAAAATTAAAAATAAATCTACATATTACCCAGAAATCCTACTTCTGGGTATATATGCAAAGAAGATGAGATAAGTATGCCAAAGAGACATCCGCACTCCCATGTTCACTGCAGCATTATTTACAGTACCCAAGAAATGAAATCAACATAAGTGTCCATCAGTGAATGAATGGATAAAGAAAATGTGGGGAGGGGGATTAGGGAGATGTTGGTCAAAGGTTACAAGGTTTCAGTTAGGAGGAATACATTCAGGAGATCTATTGTACAACATTGTGGCTATAGTTAATAACAATGTTTTGTACTCTTGAAAGTTGCTCTAAGAGAATAGGTTTTAAGTGTTGTCACCATAAAAATGTTAAGTATGTGAGCTAATGCATATGTTAATTCGCTCAATTTAGCTATTTCACAATGTATACATATTTTAAAACAACATTGACATGATAAATATATACGATTCTTTGTCTAGTACAAAATTAAACAAAAATACAACACAAAACATTTAAAAAGTTAAAAAATAAAAATTTAATGGGCAGAGATGGAAAAGGGAGGTAGTAGCTTGAGAAAATTTATTTTTTCAATTTTTTTAAATGAGAGATCAATGAATGTTTAAACTTGACAAATAAGAGAGGGATAACCATATTCAGAGTTATAGAAGCAATCTTCAGAGAAATTTCTATTTTGTCCTATTTTAAGGGTTTTTAAAAATTCATATGCAAGCACTACTTTTATTAAGTTTTTACCAGTTTTACTGAGGTGTAATTGACATACAATAAACTGCACATATTTAAAGTGAACAATTTGATACATTTTGGACTTAGGTACACACCCCTGAAACTATCACAGTAATCAAGATGGTGAACATAACCATCAACCATCATGCTCTAAAGTTTCTTCATGCCCGTTGATAATCTCTTCTTCCTACCTCTTCCCACTCCCCCAGTCTCAGGCAACCATCGTTCTGCTTATGTGACAATAAATTGGCTTGCATTTTCTAGAATTTTACATCAATGAAATCATATAATATGTACTCTTATATCTGGCTTCTTTCATTCAGCATAATTATTTTGAGATTATTCACACTATACTGTGTAACAATACATTCATTCTGTGGATAAACCACAATTAACAAATTTACTTGTTCATGGAAATCTGGTTTTTGTTTTGTTTTGCTTTTTCCAGTTTTTGGCTATTACAAATAGAACTGCTGTGATCCTTCATGTACAAGTCTTGGTATGGGCTGGGATTTCATTTCTTTTGGATAAATACTTAGAAGTGGAATGGCTGGATTATATGATAGGCATATGTTTAAAATTTTAAGAAACTGTCAAACTGTTTTCCAAAGTGTTTTACAGTATATGAGAATTCCAGTTTCTCCACATCCTTATCTTGGCAGTCAACTCTATCAACCATTCTGACAGCTATGTTGTGGTATCTTATTGCAGTCTTATTTTACATTTCCTTGGTGACTATTTATATTGACTATCTTCTCATGTTTTTGTTTGTCATCTGTATATCTTTATGGAAAAGTATCTGTTCAGATATTTTGGTCATTTAAAAAATTGTTTTTTTTTCATTTTTATTGAGATTTCAGTTTTCTTTATATATTTTGGATACAAAGCTTTCATTAAAGATATGATTTACAAATATTTTCTTCCAATCTGTAGCTTGAATTTTTGTTCTTTTAACAGTGCCTTCTGAAGAATAGAAATTTTTTATTTTGGTGAGGCTCAATCTTTACCTTTTTTCCTTTTATGGATTGTGCTTGGGTGTCATGTTTACAAAATATTTGCATAACCTATGATCATAAAGATTTTCTATTGGGTTTAGTGTTAGGTTTTGTATTGAAGTCTATGATCAGTTTAAAGCTAATCCTTGTGTGTGGTAGGAAACAAAATTAAATTTTTTTGCATACATGTATTCAATTGTTCCAACGCCATTGTTGAGTCTCTCCTTTCTTCACCAAATTGCCTTTGTACTTTTGCCAAACATCAGTTGCTGAAATATGTGTTGGTCTATTTATGGACTCTATTTTGTTCCATTGATATATTTGTTTATCTTGATTCTAGTATCAGACTGTATTGATTAGTCTTATCATAAGCCTTGAAAGTACATAGTTAGTTCTCCAACTTTGTTTTTCTTTGTCAAAATTGTTTTGGCTCTTTTGTGTTTTTTTGAGATGGAGTCTTGCTCTGTTGCCCAGGCTGGAATGCCGTGGTGCAATCTCAGCTCACTGCAGCCTCTGCCTCCTGGGTTCTAGCAATTCTCCTGTCTCAGCCTCCCTAGTAGCTGGGATTACAGGCGTGAGCCACCATGCCTGGCTAATTGTGTGTGTGTGTGTGTGTGTGTGTGTGTGTGTCTTTTTAGTAGAGATGGGGTTTCACCATGTTGGCCAGGCTACTCACGAACTCCTGAGCTCAGGTGATCTGCCTGGCTCAGCCTCCCAAAGTGCTGGGATTACAGGCTTGAGCCACTGTGCCCGGCCTGTTTTGGCTCTTATAGGTCCTTTGCATTTCCATATGAATTGTAGAATCAGCTTGTTGATTTCTACAAACAAACCTTTTGAGATTTTTATTGGGATTGCATTAGGTCTGTAGATCAATTCAGGAGGAACTGACATCTTAACAATATGAAGTCTTCTCACCCATACCAATGTACATCTCTCCCATTTACCAAGGCCTTCTTTAATTTTTCTCAGCGGTTTTGTAATTTGTAATGAAAAGATCTTGCCTATATTTGTTAGATTTTTTCCTAAATATTTCATAATTTCATCCTATCGTGTTATTTTTAAAATTTCATTTTCCAATTATTTGTTGACAGAATATAAGAAATAAAATTTATTTTTGCATATTGATAGCATATTCTGTAAAATCGCTAAGCTCACTTATTAGTCCTGCAAGTTTTTTTATAGATTTCTTCCGTTTTTTTACATAGACAATCATGTTGTTGGCAAAGAAAGGCAGTCTTACTTCTTATCCAATCTGGATGCTCTGTATTTCTTTTTCTTCTGTGACTGCACTGGCCACAATTTCCAATACAGTGTTGAGAGCGAGCATCCTTGTCTTGTTTCTGATCTTAGAAGGAAAGCATTCAGTCTTTTGCCATTAGGTACGGTATTAGTTATACTTTTTTGTATATGCCCTTTATCAGGTTGAGGAAGTTCCCATTTATTTTAGTTTACTATAAATTTTCATCAGGAATGGCTGTTGGATTTTGTCATTGTTTTAAATCCACTGATATAATCGTATGGTTTTTCTTCTCTGATATGTTAATATAATAAATTACATTGATTTTTTATTATACCAATCTTGCATTCTTAGGATGAGCCCCTCTTAGTCATTATGTATTACCCTTTTTATATGTTGTTGGATTTGATTCCTTAAAATATTGTTTTGAACGTTCACATCTATGTTCATGAGATATATTGCTTGTGGTTTTACTTCTTTTCATGTCTTTGTCTGTTTGGTATTTAGAGTATTTAGCTCACCACATAGAAGGAGTGGCGAGTTATTACCTTGTCTTCAAATTTTTGGAAGAGTTTGTACAGAATTGATATTATTTCCTTCTAAAAATGTTTGATGTAATTCTCCACTGAAGCTGAGTCTGGAGTTTTCTTTGTAGGAAGGTTTCTATCTACTAATCCAATTTCTTTCACAGATATTGGGTTGTTCACATTATCTTTTTTTTTTAAATGAGATTTGGTGGTTTGTGTCCTTTGAAAAATTAAAGGTGCTCAACATCATTGATATCAGAGAAATGCAAATCAAAAGTACAATGAGATATCATCTCACTTCAATTACATTTGCTTATATCCAAAAGACAGGCAATAACAAATGCTGTTGAAGATGTAGAGAAAAGGGAGCCCTTCTACACTGTTGGTGGGGATGTAAATGAGTACATCCACTATGAAGAACAGTTTGGAGGTTCCCCAAAAAGCTAAAAATAGAGCTACTATATGATCCAGCAATCCCACTGCTGGGTATATATCCCAAAGAAAGGAAATCAGTGTATCAAAGAGATATCTACACTCCCATATGTGTTGCAGCCCTGTTCACAACAGCCAAGATTTTGAAGCAACCTACGTGACCATCATCAGATGAATGGATAAAGAAAATGTGGTACATACACACAATGGAATACTGTTCAGTCATAAAAAAGAAAGAGATACTGTCATTTGCAACAATGGATGAAACTGGAGGTCATTATGTTAAGTGAAATAAGCCAGGCACAGAAAGATAAACATCACACTTATCTGTGAGATGTAAAAATTAAAACAATTGAACTCAAGCATAGAGAGTAGAAGGATGGTTACCAGAGGCTAGGAAGGGTAGTGGGGGGCTGTGGAGGAGGTGGGGGTGGTTAATGGGTATAGAAAAATAGAAAGAATGAATAAGACCTACTGTTTGAAAGCAGAACAGTGTGACTGTAGTCAATAACAACTTAATTGTACATTTTAAAATAACTAAAAGAGTATAATTCGATTGGTTGTAACTCAAAGGATAAATGCTTAAAGGGATGGATTCCCCATTCTCCATATATGATTATCACACATTGCATGCCTGTATGACATCTCATATACCCCATAAATATATACACCTACTATGTACCCCCCAAAGTTTTAAAAAATTATTTCATTTCATCAAAGTTGTCAATAATTTTGGCATTTGAACTTCCAATAGTGTGAAAATTAAAAAATAATAATTTTGGCATAAAGTTGTTCACAATATACTCATTATCCTATTAATATCTATAGCATCTGTAGTGATTTCACCTTTTTTATTCCTGATATTGGTAATTTCTGTTTTCCATTTTTTTCCTTATCAGTCTGACTAGACACCTATTATTTTTATTGACCTTCTCTAATATTCAGCTTTTGGCTTCATTAAGCTTTATTGTTTTTGTGACTTCTATTTCATTGAATTCCACTCTGATCTTTATTATTTCCTTTCTTCTGCTTACTTTGCATCTTATTTTTTCTTCTTTTTCTGGCTTCTGAAGGGGAAGCTGAGATCATGGATTTGAGAAATTTCTTCTCCATTACTGGAGGTATTTAATACTATAAATATAATACTAGTACTATACATTTTAGTACTATTCATATAATACTAGTACTATACATTTTAGTACTATAAATTTTCCCCAAAGTACTTCTTTAGTGGCATCCACAAATTTCAATATGTTCTTTTTAAAATTTTCAATTAGTTCAACATACTTTCTAATATCGCTTTTGATTTCTTCTTTTATCAATGGGGGTGTTTAGAAGTGTATTATTTTGTTAGCAAGTATTTGGAAATTTGCCATAAAACTTTTTGTTATTGATTCCCAATTTAATTCCATTATAGTTAGAAGAAATATGCAGTTCGGCTTGAATTCATTCATACATATTGAGACATGTTTTATGATCCACAATATGGACTATCTTTTTAATGTTCCATGTGCATTTGAAAAAAAATGTGTCATACAGCTGTTGTTTGGTGAGGTGTTCTATGCCAATTTGTCATGCTGGTGGGTAGTTTGGTTCAAGTCTTCTATATCTTTACTGATATTGTTCTATTATTATTGAGGGGTATTGATATCTTTGTCTATAGTTGTAGAGTCATCTATTTCTCTTTGCGGTTAAATGAATTTTTGCTTCCTGTATTTTAAATTGATGTTATTAGGTACATAAGCATTTAGGATTGTTATGCACTCTCAATGAATTCACCCCTTATTCATTATGAAACAACCCTCCTTGTTCCCAGTGATATTAATATTGTTTGCTTTTGCTCTGACATTAATATAGCCACTTGAGCTTCCTTTTGATTAGTCTTAGCATGTTAACATGTCTGTTCAGGCTACCATAACAAAACAGCACGGGCTGGGTAACTGAAACAACAGAAATTTATCTTTCTACAGTTCTGAAGACTGAAGTCCAAGATCAAGGTGCCAGCAGAATTCGTGTCTGGTGAGGTCTCTCTTCTTGTCTTGCAAGTGGCTACCTTCTTGTAGTGTCCTCACACAGCCTTCTCTCTGTGTGCAAGCAGAGAGCAGGGTGGGGAGAGAGAGAAAGAGAGCAAGTTCTCGTGTCTCCTCCTTTCCAGTTCTGTTGGATTAGAGTCCCACCCTTATATCCTCATTCAACTTTAATCACTTCCTTAATGCCCTTATCTCAAAATACAGTCAAATTGGGGGTTAAGATTTCATCATATGAATTTTGGAGAGACACAATTCAGTCCACAGCATCATGGTATATCTTTTCCATCCTTTTACATATAACTCATTTTCTTTCAGTATGTGACGTGTTTTTCTTATAGGAAGAGTAGAGTTGAATTTTGCATTTTTACCCAATCCTGACAATCTCAGTTGGGGGGTAAAAATAATAACAACATTTAATGTGATTATTGATATGCTAAGGTTTAAATTTATCACTTTGCTATCTGCTTTCTATTTATTCCATGTGTTATTTGTTCTCCCTTTGTACTTTTTCGGCCTTCTTTTGGATTATTTTTATTAACTCATTTTATCTTCTCTGTTGGTTTATTAACTACAACTTTGATGGATACACACGCACACACACACACACACACACACACACACATTATTTTGATTCCCCCAGTTGAGATGGTCAGGATTGCATAAAAAAGCAAAATTCAACTCTATTCTTCCTATAAAAGAAAAATACTTCCCATACTAAAAAAAAAAATGTGTTAAATGTAAAATGTTGGAAAAGGTACACCATGCTGCTATGGACTGAATTGTGTCTTTCCAACATTCATATGGCAAACCCTTAACCCCCAATTTGACTGTATTTTGAGATAAGGGGATACATTACAATACATTTAATCTCAAACATATTTTTTCATTTCTAGAAGTTTGATGTGTACGTTTTTAATATCTTTTAGTGTCTCTACTTAAGTTTTTGAACATATATAGCTGTAATAGCTGTTTTAATATCCTTGTTTGTTAATTTTAACATCTGCCTCGGGTTTGGTTTGGTTTCAGTTGCTTGTTTTCCCTTCATTATGGTCATGTTTTCCTGCTTCTTTGCCTTCCTGGTCATTTTTTTATTGTATGCCAGACATTGTATATTTTTTTCCTATTGAGTGTTGAATTTTTTTATTTCTATAAATATTCTTGAGCAGTTGAGTTGTTTGGAAACAGTTTGTTTTTGGAGATCAAACCTTTACGATTTGTTAATCAGGACCAGAGAAGTGTTTAGTTTAGGGCTAACTGTGCCCCACTACTGAGGCAAGAATTCTTTGAGTACTCTACCAATGTATTAGGAGATTTTCTAGTCTGGCTGATTAAAGTAAGCCCTTGTCCAGTCATGTGTAAGAACTTGATACTGTTCCCCTTAATCCTTTGGGATGGTTCTTTTCCTTATCTGCGGTTGTTTCCTCTTATGCATGTGATAATCAGTAGTCTGACGAATACTTGAGAGGATCCCGTTACAGAACTTGCCATCATATTTTCCACAGAGAATATCTTGCATTAGCTGATTGAAATATTTATTCTTGATTGGGACTTGGCAGTCCTGTTTACTACCTGTCCTGTATATGGAACATCACTGTCAACTTTAGCGGGGGGGGATGGGACTGGGTGGGCAGTTCCTGCAAAAAACTTCAAATGACTAATTAGAAATGTCAGTGGCATTTTCTCCCTCGGAAACACCGCTGTTTAGGATCGTGAATTTTCTTTTTCTCATATTTGATTTGATTATCTTTCTTTCAAATAATTTTTCTAGAATGAATATTTTACTTGTATATTAGGAATAGTTTTTAAATAATCAGAACACAACTACCCTCCTCAATTATCATCATTTGCATTACTCATTCCATTTTTCTGGCTGGCAGCCTATGGACCACTGGAAGGCCCAGCCAGGGGTGTGGTCCTCAGGACTTCCCAAAAGCACATCTCCTTCCTCTGCAGCTTGACTGTGTGCCTCCCCTCTCGAGCTGCAGCTCTACCATGGTCTCCCTTCCAGATCAAAAGGAAGAGCCCGACTGCAGTCCTTTGGAATAAGATTTGCTAGTATTCAGTGTTCTTTCTTGTGTCTCAACTTATATCCATATTTTCTTCTCAGAATTCCATAGATTTAGCCCTTTGGGGGGTTTTTATTTTTTTCTTCTTATTTTTTATACTGCCTGTTCCTACTTTATGCTGTGTTTTACCCATATTTGTGTCATTTTAATCAGTTCCATAAGACTGTGTTTGAACTCCCCACCTCCACTTGCTTTCGTTTTGGGTGATGACTATGCTGTCCACCTCTGCCACTTGTTTCAGGCCCTACTACTTTTTCCCTCCAAAGTTCCTTCTTTTGTGTCTGCCATCTATTATTACTGAATACGTTATTGTCGTTTTTGTCTTTTTATTTTGTTTGCTCCTCTTCTTCCTTCAGTGGATGTCTTGAGATGTTCTTGCTTCTTATGTTCCATGCTTGCTGACATAAGGCAAAACTAAGAATCTGCGACAAGACAAGCTGATCTTTCCTCTATCAAAGCTGCCTTCTTCTGGCAGCTGTCCTTCATTCTCAATTCCTTTATCTACTCTTTTTTGCCTTTTTCACATCCAACCTGTAATCTATATTTTCCTTTCTTCAGCTATATCTTAAACTGTTAAAATAGAGCCTGACATGTAGTACACATTCAATAAATATCTGTTGAATAAAAGAAAACAATAAATGAATGAATGGTTGTTTGGTAATTATCGCCTTAGTTGTTGATTCTTTGCTTTTATTTTAGTTCCTGGAAGCTGGTCTGCCTGGGTCAGCATTGCGTGTGGTGCATATTTTTATGTAGTTTGCATTACCTCATGCCCCACAAAGACCACACATTTCTTACTCTACAGGAAGTGCTGTTGCATCCTGAGCTTCTATATGCATAGTGATTTTCCTTACCATGTGTGTTGATGTGTTTTTAAAGTGGGAAGTGGAGGCTTTTGTGCATAGAAAGGAACCATGTATAGGTATTTGAATATTAAAATAACATTTAATTAACTTAAGTTGCAAACGAAACTATAATTTTCTTAGGACTTTAAGTTCACTTTGTGATTTTGATTTTACTTATAAACTAAGTAATTTTTACATAATTTGAATTCATCCTTCCACTTATTTGATTAATTCAATTTTAGCAGATTAAAATCCTCTATAGTCATAGTAATAAGCCATCAATTAAGTTCCCCTAAATTTTTAAAAACACTTCTAATTTATTATATCAAGCAACTGAGTTGCCTCACAAGGCCAACTTAAGCTTCAAAAAGCAAAATCAAAGAAATTGTAAATCTGATAATTCACCCTTAAAACCACAATGAGTCAAAATATTCAAATACTGTCTATAAACATTATCAAATTATCAACTCTGTGACTTAAGATAATAAGAATAAAATTTGATTACAAATTTCACGTAGAAATTATGAAGATCAATTTGTCAGATTTCCTAATGTTAGGTTTTATTAAACATTACTAATACTTTAAACACAAAAATTATAACTTCTGTTTCTAAACCTATTAAACAGTATTAATGCTTTGGGTGGGTGCAATTTACTTCATGATCTTTATGTTCAATTTTTAGCACTCCTGTAATTGTAAAATCATTTCCCTATGAAGGGGAGCAGTTTTACCATCCCAGCTGGGCTGAGGTTACGCGGTTGAAAGACCCGGGGCTGTGATATAGTTACTTACTTATCAGATGTTTAAGATAAACATGGTTCATAGGCTACAAACTTCTAGAATGATTCTGCCCAAGCCACAGACAGACACACTGAGCCTTTTTCTATATGCTGTGTCCATGAGGGGCCAAGATCCTGTCTTTTTGTTAGGATTGATTTGGCAGACAATGTCCCCTGGCCATTTTAACCCCACATTATACTTTTTCCAAAATCTTTTATAACACCTTAAAACATTAATTATCTTTTCTAGGTAGAGATTTGTGTACCCTATTTAGGTTGCCACAAATTGCCTTTATCACTTGGTTAAATTCTTCATTTCTTTCACACTTTTTTTTTTTCAGCTTGACTTTAAATCTTGTGTACAAATCCAAAATTTGAACATTAACTGGGAGTTTTATGACATTAAGGAATTAGTGTTCACCATTCTTTTAGAGGTAATCATGGTATCATGGGTATTTTTAAGAGTCTTTATCTTTTAGAGATATATTCAGAAATATTTACGGATAAAAATACAAATAAAACACAAGTCAATAAATCATATTAGACCCAAAGTGTTCCATTCATGCAAATCCTCAGGATCACAGTGGTTTAGAAAAGGTCAAATCCAGAGGCCAGAGCAGGGTCCTTCCCTAATCAGCTTTATCTTTCATGCTTTTCTTAATCAAATGAAAAGAATCCAACTCGAGTTGAAGTAGCAAAATCTCCCCTCTGCCCTCTCCACTCTCTCATTTCCCCTCTCCCCTCACTTTTGATTCTTTTTGCCTAGTTTTGGACCTAATGTTTAGTCTTGTTCCACATGGTAGCAAGAAGGCTTCAGGTAGCTCTAGGGTTGTATGGTACTGACAGCTAGCAATCTCAAAAGGAGAGACTCAACGGTCAGCATCCATGACAATTATTCCAGAGAGCACTGATTGGCCATGCTTGGGTCATGTATATTCCTCTGGACCAATCACTGTGACTGAGAAAATGGGGTGTTCTGATTGAACACCCTGGATTACAGGGTAGTGGGAGAAGCAGGGCCCTTTGATCCATAGACTCAAAAGAGTCATTTGGAGTTCGGGAGGGGCAGTTTTCTGCAGTAAGGAACACCAGATAAAGTGGCAGATGCCCATTACAGAACAAAATATATTCAGACAATTTTGTGAGATTCATGTATATCAAGTCTTTGGCTGTTCCTGCTGCCAGCTACAATCATTGTCTGTCCCAAATGGAAAGGCACTTGGCGGCTGATTAACTCAATCCCTTCTTCCTTGGCATAGCACTATTTCATTTTTGTATTGCTCAGTTCCAAATCTGTCTTTTACTTTTCCTGGAACTGCTAATACATTACAGTCTTTATCCAAGTCACACAAGGTCTTCTATATTTGTTTTTAATTTGGAATCATCACCAAGTTTTTCCAGAATTCTATGTTCTTTCCTATAGATATATATTCTCCAGGATAACTCCTGTTTCCCAGCTAAGCCAACTTCCTGGGGATTTGAATTACTGAAAAGATGTCCCTTTAGAGGCTCATCCCAATTCATGTAATAAATTGAGTCCCAGTGCATAATCTCACAGTCAGCTGCTTTTAAAATGAATTCTAAACTCAATTGAGTTTCCATTCAAGAGGCATTTCCTATTCCTACTTTTATCTTCCCCTGTCAGAAAATGCAGAGCTGCTTCTAGTTTCCTGTCCTCCTGGGATGCTGCTGCTGCTGCTGCTGATGACAATTATAATAAGAAAGTAGTTAATATTTACTAAGTAAATTAGTGCTGGCATTGTGCTAGGTATTTAGTGCAGTATCTCTTTTAATCCTGACAATGTGCCATGAGGCAGATGTCAAACCCCAATTTTACATAGAGGGAAATAGGCTCAAAGTGGGGACTTACTCCAGGTCACACAGCCAGTAGGTGGACTATCTGAGATTTGAAACCAGGTCAATCCAACCCCAAATGCCATGCTCTTTATCCCTGTGGTTAGACACATGAAACTATCACCTTTCTTTCCCTTTTCTTATTCCTCCTCCCCCATCTTACTGGTTTTGCCAATTTATCAAACAGTCTAAATTTATGCTTCCATATTGATGGTCACTGGATCCCTTCAACCACCTCTGTAAGGAAAGCTAGGTGTTATTCCTGTTTCATGCATCAGAAAATTAAACATAGACAATGAAAGAATAACAGACATGTAGGGTGAACTCGTTTTATCGGAATGAGGGGTTAAAGCCATTGAACAGGTCATGCCCTAATAGACTCTTGAAAACCTGAAAAAGCAAGCGATTGATCTGCCTCATTTAGAATAAATGCCCGAGTTCTTTCCATTGCCTGATCCTCTTCGTTTTTGTCCTTTTTAGATTCTCAGCCTCCGGGCCCCAGGCTGTTTCTCCCATAGGCAAGCTTTTACCTCAGGGTTCTGCTCTACCCCTATTGTCTCCACCTGGAACTCTCTCCCTCAGAAGTCAACAAGGCACTCTCTCTCACCTCTTTCCAGTCTTTGCTCAAATGTCTTCTTAGTGAGGCCTTCCTTGGCTACCATATTTAAGGCTTCCTTGGCTACCATAACTAGGTTACCCAGTTCCTATAGGATTCCCTTTCCCCTTTCCTGTTTTACTTTTCTCCATAGAACTTTCCACTTGTTAAATTAATATCATTATTTAAAATTTTCTGAATTTAAAGAATGTTTGCTCCATTGGGACAGGAATTTTGCCTGTTTTCTTTACTAGTATACAGTAGGTACTCAATAAATATTCATGGAATGGATGAATGAATAATGCAGATTTTCATTCATTCATTTATTCAAGAGACATTGACCACACAGGAGATGAGCTACCTGTCCTTCTGCCTGCTTTGTTTGAACACCTCAAGGAGGAAGGCTGATAAAAGTCCAATGCCAAATATGAAAATAAATATCGCAGTCAGACGTTGAGTAATAAAAAGTAGTGTAAAATTGCTGTCTTAATCGCTCTGCCATTGGAAAAGCCCAGTTTAAGACAAGGAAAGATCTGTAAGCCAGGATCAGCCAGGGAAAGATAGGAAAGGAATTCTAGAGACAGAATCCTTCCCCTCTGCTCCAGCCCAAGATGCTGCCTCCTGTTTTCTGAGAAATAAGAAGGCAGGTCTATTCCTGTTATCTTGGGACTCAGCAGGGCAGCCTTGTTCTTTAACAAGACAATCTTTCAATTTCTGTGACTTGCATGTTTTAGAGTAAATTCTGTTAATATGCAAGCACTAATATTGTAATACAATCATTTCTACTGCCTGCCAGTGTTTTATGTCTAAGGCGGCAGCTCAGTGCAGAAAGAAATTTAGGTAGCCAAGGGAATAACACTGCTTTCCCTTCATGCTCAACAATGTGCCACCTGACATGGGATGCTTTTCAGTTCGTTTGTTTGCAATTAAAACCAATTCCCGGCTCAGCGTTGGTTCATGCCTGTAATCCCAGCACTTCGGGATGTCGAGGTGGGAGGATCATTTGAGCCCAGGAGTTCGACACTAGCCTGGACAACATAGGGAGACCTTGTCTCTACAAAAATAAAAATAAATAAATAAAATAAAATTAGCCAGGTGTGATGGTACATGCCTGTGATCTCAGCTACTTGGGAGGCTGAGATGGGAGGATCACTCAAGCCCAAGAGATAGAGGCTGCAGTGAGCTGTAATTGTGTCATTGCACTCCAGCCTGGGCAACAGAGCAAGACCCTGTCTCAAGAAAGATACAGTAAAATAAACAAACAAATTTTTGACTGAGAAATGTCTGTTAAAACATCAGGAAGACTCCCAAATAAAGGAAAGGACTATCACCATCAACCTCAAATTGGAAATTATATCATTTTTCAATGTCTTGAAAAATCATACAGAATCTCTACAAGTCTTGGCTTTGCCTTAATAATAGTCAATACGCTGCCCAACAATGGCACCAAGATTAAAGGAGGAGGTGAGTCTGGAAACACATGAACTTGACCTTCTACAATCGAATTCCTGGGAGGGAGACTCTGGACATGGGCAAAGCTTTAAGCCAAAGATCTGTGATGCTCAAGGCTCATCCAGGCATTGGCAGTGTATTCAATGTATAAACCCTTTCAAAAAATATTCTTTTATTTCCAATGACCTGTTTTATGTTAATTTTATTGTGATGTAGAAAAATAACTAGTGTGTCCTTCAACTTACTGCCAAAATCTGCTCTTTTAAATATTTTCTCGGGAGACAAGTCGTTTTAATTTTAACTTAAAAAAAATACCACAACTTTTCAGGTAAATTGCCAAACAGATGTTTAGGGCTTACAGTCTCAGGGCAGCCTTTGTGTTGTGGTTGCAAACATACCTATCTTCTAGATCAGAAGTCAGGAAACTACATCTCTGTGTCACAAACATGACTGCCATGTGTTTTTGTAAATAAAATTTAGGATAACCACAGTCATTCATTGCATATTGTCCACTGTCTACTGTCTACGTATATTGTGTACTGTCTCTGGGTGCCTTCCCTGCTATGGCAGAGTTGAGTAGTTGAGATAGAGACAGCATAGCCCACAAAGCTTAAGATATTTGCTCTCTAGCCCTTGACAAAGAAGTTTGCCAACTCCTAATCTAGTAGAGGCAAATTTCTGTTATAAAGTCTGTACTTAATGTTTACTCATAAATGCACCCATTCTTTTAGAATAACATGGATCATAGTGTACATAATAAACTGTTCCCAAATGGCAATATGGTTTGGTGACCATATATTGTTGTCACCATTTCCCTCACTATGTTAACGTCTATTAGATGAAAATGCTATTCTGTAAAATAGAATTATGAAACAGTATACACAGCATAGTGTGAAAGTCAATGGCAAGACATTGCACACAATGAAACCCAGTGAAATGTGAAGAGGCTAACCGGGAAGTCTCCTTAAGTGCATATATTTCACAGCTGTGGTGCTAAGAGACAGATTGCTTGGAATGCCATGGGTAGACAAAGCCAAACAAAAATGAGAGCATGAGGAAATTTTTCTGGTGAAAACTATTTTTCCTTACAAATTTGAAATATTTTCCCTTTTATGTTATATTCTTTTTCTCCCCTTTTGAAGTAACATGGCTTCATCCTCTGCCAAATGTATTCCTTCCCACCCCTACCCCACTTTTGGTTTCTTCAATAAATAAAAATTGATTCCTTCACCTCGTTCACATGGACAGTTTCACAAGCTTATAGTGCATGTTGAAAGAAGTGTTGGATTGATTTTTTTTCAGTAGATGAAAATAGTAAAATTGCTAAACTGCGTTAAAAAATTTTCCATATAATTGAAGGTGACGGCATCAATAAGCAAAGCACTTTTAAGGCAATACTAAGGTTCTCAGCCTTTGGACTGTATTACATTTCTTCTCCCCATCATGGGGAATGAGATCCATTCTTGGCTGTTTAGTATTCTTTAATGAAAGGAAAAGTCACTCCCACAGTTTTTGGGGTAGAGAAGGGGTTGTTAGCAGAACTAACAAACAACAGTAGTCATTGCTGTTGCCTGGGCTTTTGAGGGCACCGAAGGAGACCAAACCGAAAGGTTCTGTAAAGTCTGTCTAAGTGAAAGATGTTGCTGTTATCATCTGATTTAGTCATCAAAACCTCCTAAGAACCTCTACAGAGGTTTGAGATGGGGAAGGAAGGAAGTGAAAGTAAAATCAAGCATTTCTGTGACTATTTAAAGCCACCCTAGGAATAAGCCTTGCAGGGTAAAGAGTTGAAATTGAATGAGGCTTTCAGTTTTCTGTGGGTTTCACTGATTCACATTTGCCCAAGGGCTAACTTGTTGTCTCTCCCCATGTAGCAGTAGTTACACCCCTGGTTGGCATGAGATAAAATCCTACTGTGCACACAGAAACCAACTTCTTAGGCATCAGTCAGGGTCTCTCTGAAGTAAAAGTGCCTGAGCCACTTCCGTTTTTTTATTTTTAATACTCATGATGTGTTAGAAAGTGAAGGAATGCCAAGACAGGCTTACAAACATTGTGGTATACTTTTTAATGTTTATGTTTAAGAAATTAGTGATCTTAACACATGCATTTAAGTAAGTGCAATGTAATTATTTTGCTTTTCAAAAGATTTACAACATAAAGAAGCATTTTTACAGGGTATAATATAGGCAGTGGGACCCAAGTTTACAGTTATGTGAGGGACGACTCCCTCCAGTCAGATGAGTGAAAGTTACTGCACATATAATCTCACTTGGGGATGATGTCAAATGTCCATGTCTGCGACGCTGTCTAAACTAGGAGGCTGGGCTAAAAGGCTGCCTTGCCCTCCTTCTCCCAGCTCCGCACCCCCTACTGCCACCACTGAGACCAGATCGTAAGTACACAATTATGCCTGTGTGGGGAAGTGGGAAGGAGAAACACAAGGGATGATGGAGAGGTCCACTATGTACTCCTTACACAAATATTTTTCAAGTGCATACTATGTGCAGAGGTAAGAAGATAGTACCATAGTTAAACTCATATTTAGGGTTTAAATCCTGGCAGTGTTATTCCCTATTGGAGTTATAAAACTTCTCTAAGCCTCAATTTTCTCATCAGTTAGCTCATTTGTGAGGTGCTTCATTAGTTGTTATGAGGATTAAATGACTTACGCATATAAAGTTATCTGAACAGCAGCACCTTGCACTGTGAGCAAGCAGTATAAAAGTTCTTGACCTCAGGGAGCTTAACTTCCATCTCCCTCACTGCATTTTGCTCTCAGCTCTGCCCTCTGCAAGCTGGTCTACCTGAAACAACTGCCTCGCAATATCAAAAGATATCTGATAAAACGGGTAAATGTAGCTCCACTGATGAGGACAAAAAAAAAAATCAGCTGTATGAAGGAAATTCTCTTAAAAAGTCATTAATCTGCCATTCAACAAGCAACAATGTGTGTTAGACACTGTTCAGGGAATGCTGATATTGTAGTGAACAAACCAGGTGTGGTTCTGCACTCATGGGTGGGAAAGATATTGGATACATACATTGTTCTGCACAACGTAAACATTTTGTTGCAGTATGAAGTGCATACAGAAAGTGCACAAATAAGTGCACAGCTCAACTCATTTTCACGAAACGAATGCACACATATAATTAGTACCCAGTCCAATAATCGGAATCTTACCAGAACCCCAGATGCCTTCTTGTGCCTCCTTCCACTCACAGTCACTTCCAAGGGTAATTGTTATACTCATTTCTGTTAGGTTGGTCCAAAAGTAATTGCGGCATTTACCATTAAAGTAATGTGCAGTTTTCCTGCACACATTACTTTAATGACAAAAACCGCAATTACTTTTGCACCAACCTAATAAAAGTATAGTATTCACTGCCAGGATTCAAACTCTAAAGTAATGGCAAAAGCCGCAATTACTTTTGCACCAAAATAATACAACCACAGATTACTTTTGCCTGTTGTAAAACTTTATAAAAAAGGAATCCTTACGTACTTTTTTGTAATGGGCTTTTTTTTTTCACTCAACATCATGTTTGTGAGAGTCATCCTTTTTTTGTATGTAGCTATAGTTTATTTATTCTCATTCTTGCATATTGTTCTCCTGTACTGTATGAATTTACCATGATTTTTGTGTCCATTCATTCAATTGTTGATGGACATTTGGGTTGTGTCCAGTTTGGGAATATGACAAATACTGCTTATGTTAATATTAATGCTGTTAACATTCTTGTTCGTGCCATTTGTTAGATATACATATGTATTTCTGTTGCGCATATTTTTAGGAGTGGAATTGCTGAGTATAAGGTATGGGTATGTTCAGTTTTAGTAGATACTGTCAAACAGCTTTCCAAAGTAGTTGTAACAATTTACACTCTGGTCAGCAGAATAAGAGAGTTCTGGTTGCTTTATATTGTCTGTCTTTTTCATTTTAGTCGTTTTGGAGGGTATGTTGTAGTTTTTGCATTATGATTAAAAACTTTTTTTTTTTTTTTTTTTCAGAGACAGGGACTTGCTCTGTTTCCCAGGCTGGAGTGCAGTGGTGTGATCATAGCTCACAGCAGCCTCGAGCTCCTTGGTTCAGGCAATCCTGCCACCTCAGCCTCCTGAGTTACTGGAACTGCAGTCCTCCCAGCTCAACCTCTCCTGAGTCACTGGGATTTTTGCATTTTAATTTTCATCTGTGCTTTCCTAATGACTAATGAAGTTGAGTGCCTTTTCATATGTTTATTTTCTGTTTGAACATCTTCTCTCATAGAGTATCTCTTCTGACATTAGCCCATTTTTCTACTGAGTTATTTTCCTGTATCTCACTGATTTGAAGGAGTGCTTTAAATATTCCAGATAATAGTTCTTTGTTAGATATATGTTTGAAAATCTCTCTCTCAGTGTATGGCTTTTTACTCTCTTAATGGTTTTGAAGAACTGAAGCTCTTAATTTTAATGTAGTCCAATCGATCAATATTTTTCCCCTTCACAGTTATTGCTTTTTGTGTTTTAAGAAATCTTTGCCTGAGACAGTTCTTGTGGAAACAGCTAGTGCAACACTGAGAAACTGTTGTACATTATGTTGCCTAGAGTACAAACAGCACAGTCAGGATAGCTAAAGGTGACCCCAAGAAACCAAAAGGCAAGATGTCTGCTCATGCCTTCTTTATGAAGACAATGCTGGGAGGAAAATACAAAGAATAATCTAGAGGCCCCTGTAAACTGCAGTTTCCAAGAAGTGGAAATACACTGAGAGGTGGAATACAATGTGTGGTGAAAGAGCAATACAAATTTGATGAAATGGTGTGGTATACTATGAACAGGAAATAAAGGATTATAGACCAACTAAGGGAGGCAAGAAGAAAGATGATAACACCCTACTCTCATGCCCCACCTTCCTCTTCTACTTAGATCTCTGCCCAATAGTAAATCCACAAATTTAGGCATTTCTATTAGAGATGTGGCCAAAAACCTGGATGACATGTTATGTATGTAGAATTCCTAAAATGCCCCCATAAAGATATTTCTCCCTAATCCCCAGAACCTGGGAATATGATGAGACATCACTCACTAGTGTGGTTGTCATATTTCATGGCAAGGTTAGGTAATCTCCTTAAGATAGGAGATTATCTTGGAGGATCTAATTTAATCACATGAGACCTTTTAAGCAGAGAGCTTTCTCCAGCTGGTGGCAGAAGGAGAAGTCAGAGAGATTTGAAGAGTAAAGGGGTTATGGCTTGAAGTTGCAGGAGGCCCACCTGAGAAGGAATTCAGGAAACCTTAAAAGAGCTGAGAGAGGCCCTGGCCAATAGGCATCAAGGAAAGAGGATCCTCAGTTCTACAACCACGAGGGACTGAATTCTTCCAGCAACCTGTATGGGCCTGGAGGTGATGTCTGCTTAGAGGCTCCAGGTGAAGACCCAGCTTGGCTGATGACTTGGTTCCCACCTTGTGATTCCCTGAGAGGAGACCCAGGTGACATCGTGCTCAACTTTGTTAAAAGCTGTTAAGTGTGTGGTAATTTGTTATACAGTGACAGAAAAATAAAACATGCAGGATAATTTTAGTGATGGTGAAAAGCTACCTTATAACAAAGTTGAAGGAGATGTATGGGAAGTAGGTGGCCAACTATAATCTAAAGCAAAGGGATGGTGATAGAGTTTGGCTATTTGTCCTCACCCAAATCTCATGTGGAATTGTAATCCCCAATGCTGGAGGAGAGACCTGGTGGGATGTGTTTGGATCATGGGGGCGGATGCCTCATGAATGGCTTGGGCCATCCCCTTGGTGATAAGTGAGCTCTCGCTCTGAGTTCACACAAGATCTGGTTGCTCAAAAGTGTGAGGCAGCTCCCCTGTAACCCATGCTCTCTCTGTTGCTCCCATTCTTGCCATGTGAAGTGTCTGCTTCTCTTTTGCCTTCTGCCATGACTGGAAGCTTCCTGAGGACCCCCCCAAAAAGCAGATGCTACTATGCTTCCTGTATAGCCTGCAGAACTGTGAGCCAATTAAACCTCTTTTCTTATAAATTACTCAGTCTCAGGTATTTCCTTATAGCAGTGCAAGAACTGCCTGATACAGATGAAATAAAGAGATCATCTAGCACCCACCAGAAAAAAAGATGGAAGAGTAAGATGAGGAGTATGAGAAAGGGAAAAAGAGGATGTGAAAGAGAATAATGAGGAAAACTGCATGTCTGTCTCCATGCGCATGTATACAGGACAACTGCAGTAACTGACCACCTGCTGTTTGAGAGTCTGTTGTTCTCACTGGGTTTCATTCCACAATTGAAATATAATCACACTGTAGTTTTTGAAGCACTCCAGGAAATGCAAGTGGTTTCCATGTTGTGTTCATGGGTGTCACAAGCACCCAGAAATTCAATCGAAGTTGTTCATATTCCTGAACGTTTTTAAAATGAAAAGAAACTCTTTTGTTATCCTCACTCCATGAATTTAGAGATCTGTGAGAGAAGGCAATTAAAAATGTTCCTGGAATTAAAAAAAAAAATTATTTGTAAGATAGTGTTATTGATTAGAAGTCTTGAGTTATCAACTGTACATCAGCTGTAATTTGTAAAAAGAACACAACAAACTAGATGACTTTTTATGGTCTGTGTTTGGTGGTGTACTGCTGTAGAAGGTGGCACTTTTTGGAGGGGGCTGTAGCTCACGGATGAGGCTAAACCTCTTTACACTGCTTCAGGCTGTCTTGTTTTTCTATATAGTGACATAACATTCTGCTGACATTCTTAGCTGTGGAAAAGGGGCACTGGCTGGCATAGGAAGTGTTCTGATTATTTTTAATTAAATCTAGTAGTTTGAAAACAAACTGTAGAGGTCTTCGTTGTCAGAAAACTGAATAGGTACTGCTTCAAGGAAGGTGCATAAGCCTTCTGACCTTAAGCACACACTTTGCAACATTCTGTTATTTTTTTGGTATCATTAGAACGCTAAGACTCCCTTTCCTATTAATGTTTTTATTGAGGCACAGCATAGCACAGAAGAATGCATAGAGGAGGCATACAGCACTGTGAGTTTGCACAAAATGAACACTCCTGGGTGACAACCACCCAGGATGACAAGCCCCCGTGCACGCTCCTCGCAGCTCCAGCTGCCCCTTCTCCTCAGAGGCAACATACACCCTACTCTTAATACATAGATTTGAGTTCTCTCAGAATGTTGAAATGGTTTTGAAGCAAAGTAGAGTATGCTGTTTTTAAAACTGGGAGGAAAAAAAAGAAATTTCACTCCAAGATTATGAAGATCTTTTCCTGTTTTCTTTAGGAGTTTTATTGTTTTATCTTTTGCATTTAGGTCATGATCCATCTTGATTTAATTTTTGGTGTGGCAGTGAGGCCAGGTTACTGTCTATCCTTGGCCTAACGGAGAACCTGGTGTCTTCACTGGGATTCCTTCCTTGGCAGGTCCTGAGTTCCTATTTTCATCTCCTGAGACTGTCAGAAACTCTGATGATTTTCAGAGGCTTTCTACTTCTGTTTTTCACCCTCTACTCCTCATATACCCCCAATTCAGCACATGCTTTGAAGGGAAAGCCAGCTGTGTGTTTGAAACCCTTCAGGTCTGTTTTAGAAGTTCTCTGGCTTCTCTGTCCTCAGATTCTCAGCTCTGCCATCAGCTCACCTCTCTGCTCTCTCAAGTCTTAGCCCCTCCAGTTCTCTTAGCCCCGACAGCCCACCACTGCCTTCAAACAGGTGATTTCCGCATTTAATTTGGCCTTTGTTGTTTTGCTGTAGTTCCAGGTGATGTGGAGTAAGTGCACAGTGACTCCATATCACCTGGAATGATGGAAACATTTTAAATTGCAATTATGTAAAGTAATAAAGGAAAAAAAGCCATAGTGCTGTTATAAGAGGGAATATTAGGAGTCTGTGGCTCAAGTTCACTGTGTTCTGTAGAAACACTGTAGTTTATCAATATCACACCTGAGCCTTCAGCACATAGACACAGAATTAGTGAAAGAAGCCAGCAGCTAAACATCTAATTCCACTTCCCCCATCAGCCCTTCCTTTGTAATGAGTAATTTAACCTCTCTAGGCACCAGTTTCTCTGGTTCTGGCATTTATTCTTCATCTTAGTGGAAAGATCCTGTCTTAAGTGCTTTAAACCCTTGGAACAAAAGGCAACCTTTGACTAACTTGGCCCATTTAAAAAGAGGTACCACAGAGGTTCCCTTCACTCATTTAAAGTGGTGCATAGGGGCTGGGGAAGGGGTAGAAGGGGGAAAAGAAAAGAAAAAAAATGGCGTGTGTATGCTTGAAAAATAAAGACAACCACTTTTTGTTTGTTTTGTTTTAAAGGTGAGGAGACAGAAGAAATTCCCACAAGGCCACATACTACCAAAAGCTACTGAGACATAATTCCTTGAGGAAGGATATCTAGGGCAAATGTCACTTTGCTTTCATGCCATTTCTTCTATGGTTCCTTCCACATCTGCTCCAGCAGCCTGGGGTGAACACAGATTTATAAGAAGTCGTTTGTACAAAATAAAATTAAAAGCCACAAGTTAATGCTACCATAAGATTAAGGCTGAGCTTTACTTGATAATATTTAGTGTCCTAGGAAGGCATAGAGTTCAGCTTGCTTTTTTTTCTCTCATGGTTGAATTTGCAACTGATGATGCCAAGTGGTTGAGAAAGGAGTATTTTAAAAGAGACCCAAGGGACGGGCAGGCGTGGAGGCAGGCTGAATAGTCATCTCTATCCTTAGATAAGGACAGGGATGGGCAGTGCTTCCTGCCAGCTGTCTTCAAGCTGATGGAATTCTGTAATAGAGTAGGGCAGCAGGGACCTTAGAAAATCTGAGTGATCACCCCTTTGGGAGAAAAAAGTGCATAAATAATTAATTAAAATTCCCTTTTAAAGTAGGGTCAGAAGAATATGAATGCTGTCTACATGGGAGTCAACACCCAGAGATAACCTCAGTTAATAGAGGATGTGATGGCTCAGAAGATAAACAAAATAGAGTGTAGGAGAATTCTAAGAAAAACAAATGAAGGGAAATAGGGAGGGGATAAAGCAGAGGATGAATTGGGAGGAAGTGGCTACTTGGGGACAAGCCAGGGAAAAATGTGGAAAAAAAAAGGAGCTTAGAAAAAGCTAAACACATGTAATTGCTGGGGTGGGGGTGGGGCCATGAGCATTCACTAGAAAAGCATCTTCTGCAAAGGCTTGGACCTTGACTTCTTCATTTAATAATTGGGGTATTTCTCTTGGGATTTTGGCTCCAGGAAACTAGCAGAAACAGCCCCGTGCCGAACAGAGAAAGGCCCCAAATAGGAGTAGAAAACCTACCAGAGGCAGTCTCTCAAGAGAGTTCCATCTTCCTCTCTCTGTCCTGTTGAGTTCTCATCCTCTCTCTCAATTTTTGCCATGCTTTTTCCATTATTTTATGAAGCTTTCCCATCTTGTCCCTTCTGATAGTTCTTACTCCCATCCAATTGCCATAGGAATAGCCATAGGAAGTAGAATAATAGTAATAAAAACAAAGGTGATAACATATATTATTAGATATTACATGTATTATGGTATATGATTTATTGCATAATATATACCATTATTCTATATTCTATATATTAATGCACAGTATATTACTATTAGTTTAACAGTTGAGAATAAGCATATACCATTCTTGAGAGTCTTCTCTGTTTTATTGTGAGATGTGAATGGTCCCTGAATTTGAGTTTTAACTTGGCACTTGAAGATTCACAGTATTTTTAAAGGCATTCTAACTCTTGCTGGATCTCCAAATACCCATTCCCAAAACTGTACAATTTCTGTTATTATTTTGAAATACATATTTTCTATATTATAGCACTATCAAACTGTCAAGCAAGTTGTAATCATAAATATAATGATACTTTGTACTTTTAAAGTGCCCCATGCTCTTACAGCCAGAATTTCTCAAGCATTCGTGCAAGCCAGGCAAGCAATACCCACCAGTGAAAAACTGAAATATAGAAGTTAAGAGCTTGAGCCAGTGCCTTAGAGCAAGTCAGAAATAAAGCTGGATTTAAGGGAAATATCTTACACTGGACATTGGACTTCTTGTCCTGGCAAACATACAAAATGAGAAAAATTATAAATTAGCATTGAGGAAATATTTTAATCAAGCTTATATAGTTACCAATTAAAAGCTAACATATCATAAGTAATGCCATTTAAGAGTAGTACTAATAAAGAATTTTTTTTTTTTTTTTGACGGAGTCTCACTCTTGTTGCCCAGGCTGGAGTGCAATGGCGTGATCTCGGCTCACTGCAACCTCCGCCTCCTAGGTTCAAGTGATTCTCCTGCCTCAGCCTCCTGAGTAGCTAGGATTACAGGCGCCCACCACTATGCCTGGCTAATTTTTGTATTTTCAGTAGAGATGGAGTTTCACCACGTTGGCCTGGCTGGTCTCGAACCCCTGACCTCAGGCGATCCGCTTGCCTCGGCTTCCCAAAGTGCTTCGATTACAGGCATGAGCCACCATGCCCAGCCTAAGCTGTTATTAAAGATAAAGCAGTGTGCTTTATATTTTAAAAGACTTTGTGCAATGGTCAAAGAGAAAATTCAGAGTCCTGGATCTTGTAACATAATAGGGCCAATATGAGTTGGAGATTGCTAGGCTGACATTGTATTTGTCCAGTCCAGAAACTGCTGGAGAACTGAGGTCTGACGCTGTTGCTGGAGGGAGGGTAGTTGGTTACGTGAGAAGGAATTAGGAATCAGAACCTAGAATTTGGTTGGTGTTTGCCGTGAAGTTGTGTCACACCCACAGATGTGAAAACAACCCATAAACACAAACTGTCAATGCCCATCTGTGTACCTTCTGCCTTTCATTAGTGAATTGCTAGACTGCAGACCTCATGTTCTGTGCCTCTTTGTAACCCTCAACTCTTAGCACCAGGCTGTGTTGAGCATGTGGAATGAAAATTGGATTTGAGGTCAAATGACTTGCATTTAGGTCCCATGCTGGCTGAGTGGCCTTCAATGAGTCACTTGACCTCTTTGGACCCAACTTCACCTTGTATATAGGAGGGGAGACATGAATATCTCATAGAATTGTTGCTTCAATACGTGAGATACTGGATCTGGCAGAAGAGCTTTGTAAACTATAAAGTACAATAGAAATATTAGTTACTGTTAAATAAATAGAGGATTATCTGTGTCACTCAATAACCATACATTGATGCCTTCTGGTCCTACTTGTCCTTTGCTTCTAGCACCTACCTCTAGAGAGACCTCTTCAAGAAGCTACAAAATGTATCCTGCCCCCAGGGCCAGCTTCATGGGCATATGACCTGTGCAATCTCATAGGTTCCCATGCTCAGGGGCCCAGGGCTTAGTTTAATGTTCTAGCTGTCCTCTTAATATTCTTAATAATTTTTGAAGAAGGGGCTTGTGTTTTCATTTTAGATTGGGCCTTACAGATTAGGAAACCAGTGATGGCTGCCATTTCTTTCTAACTTAGAATAAAATCCCTGATTTTAAATTCCTTGAAGTTTGCTTCATTCCTAATCTTTTGCTTTGAGGATCTCTATGGAGCAAGTAGTTATAAATTAATATTTCTGGTTAAAATACTTTATTTATATAAACTATTTTAAAGTATATAATATATAATAGTTTCTAGGTAAAGCAGAATGCAAAATAGTGACTCGGTGATTGGGATTACTACTATTTTCCCTCTAAATGATCTTGATTCTGAATTTCTGAAGGAAATATTTCCTTATATCAGTAACACGAGTGCCAAGCACATTGTGAATAGTCAAGAGAAGACAGTGGAATGTGTGAACTACATCATGTACATGACATCAATCTATTGTGAGAGACATTCTCTTTGGATGATGAAAACAATCTTATAGGGTGATGGTTTTATTTCATGTATTGGTTTTATTTCATTTATTGTGGTTTAAACTAAGGGTATTTGACTTTCAAAACACCAGTTGGTGCAGCTTTCTTCAAATTCTTTCACAGCATCCCATTGAAACCTTAGGCTGTCTAGGAAAACAAATATACTTTATGTTTTGTTTCCAATCATAATATAGACAAACCTGATATTCTTGTTGAGGGAAGTTAGGTTGTTTGACTTTGTTGGGTGTATTGTTTGGCAATAAAATGGTACTCAAATACTTCTAAAGTACATATAATTTGTTTTCAATTATAAGTAAAGTTGGCTTACCTTAGATGGGCTTCAGCTATACCTTTGTAAGTGGTGGACATTTCTGCAGGGGGAGGTAAGTAGTGGCAATTTGGAATAGAAAGTTTGTGTTAGTTATCTATAGCTGCACAAAAACTTGCCAAAAATGTGTCAGTCTGGTATTTGTCTTTCACACTGTTTCTGAGGGTCAGGAATCTGGGAGCAGCTTAACTAACTTGTTCTGGCTCAGGGTCTTCCATGAAGTGGCAGTCGAACTGTTAGATGGTCCACTGGGCTGCCCAACTGCCCATGAGACTGGCCACTGGCTTCCATCAGAGCAAGTGATCCAAGGGAAAGCAAGACAGGGTCAAATTACATCCATAATCTCTCTTCCAGAGTGGTATCTACCACTCCTCCTGCACTCTACTGGTTACACACTAACCCTGATACAGTATGGGAGGGAACCATATTAGAGTGTGAGTATTGGAAGCCAGAAATCGCTGGAGACTATTTTAGAGGCTGGCTACCACAGGGTGGGTGGGTACTGGCATATTCCTGAGTTCCACTGAATCCTCTGCAAAAGAGGGGCAATTTCCAAAGTTTGTCTTCTTAGAAGCCCCACACAGCAATTTGAAGGCATGGAAGATCATACTACGATCAATTTCCAAGCCCTGTCAATGTATCTGTAGTAGATACTGAATTGGGGGTGACAAGCTTGAAAGAACAAGCATCTACATAAATAAGATCATGTGAAGTGGCCCTACTTACTACACTCTTATTGCCATGTTGAGTGGCACCAGATTGAGGGTGCAGGTTGTCTTAGAGAAAGATAAGCAGAAAACAGTATGGTATGATGGATCACCAAGCAGTGGGGAGTGCATTCCAGACTCTATACTGTGAATTTAGGGTTTCGTGCCAGTTTGCAAAGCTTCCTGAAGGTAGCAGGGAAGGCTTGGTGGAGAATTGAATAAAGAGATGACAGGGAGAGGTGAAAGGGCCTGAGGGGAGGGTGGAAGCCCCTGAGCAACGCAGGAAAGGGCAAGAGGCTGGTTCAGCAGCCTCACAGGCTGGGGTGAGGCTGGCTTCTACTTTCAGGGAAAGGCATAAAGCCTCCCACTCACCTTTAACATCAGGAAGATGAGGGAAAAAGAGTTATCAGTAGAGGAGAAGCCAAAGGCGTGGGCATTTATCAGACACCCACCTTATGCAATGCACTCTCCGTGAGTTTCGATTAACTCCCCACATGACTGGGAGAGCAGAGTGTGGTATGCTCTTCTTTACAGAAGCAGATCTTGAACCCAGGATCATTTGCATCCAAATCACACACTATTTTCACAAAACGTCATTGCTGTTGGATGCCTCAGCTGGAACCTGTGAAAAACAGACGGGACTCCCTGGTGACTCAGAATGAGAGGAGGGAAGGAGGACACTGTGTAGTCAGCATATGGCCATGGGTAAACTTCTTTCTGTTACAATCCTAGGAGGCAGACTTTGACCCTCATAAAGGCACAGCTATCCACAATCTTTGCCCCGCCTCTAGTTCTCCAGACAAACCCTGCATGGACTAGATTCAGGGTGTGCTGTGGAAGCCAGGGAGAGGTGCTCCTGTTTCAAAATGGTAGCGTTTGCTCTATGTTACTTTAAGTTTAAAAAGTGATTTCTCTTTTGGAGGCGAGAGTGGCAGTTTAAAGAAGAGAGAATAATTATGTAGGCAAGAATGTGAAAGGAAGGACCAAATCACAGTGTGGAAAATAAACCCAGAGTGACATTTGCTGCTTAGAGGGTGTAGTGTAGACAGCATGGACAGATAGGCTCAAATTCAGGCTCCACCTTGAAGTGGATTTGTGACTT
The DNA here is from genome assembly GCF_009828535.3 of Hylobates moloch. NCBI lineage: Eukaryota > Metazoa > Chordata > Mammalia > Primates > Hylobatidae > Hylobates > Hylobates moloch. The sequence continues at coordinate 67,758,558 of NW_026652287.1, forward strand.
AGAACAACAAATGTAAGCTCCAGGTCTTACCTGTGAAATGGGGATGATGATGCCCACCTCTCTAGAACACTGTGTTAAAGGAGGTAACTTTAAATACTGCTATAAGTAGTATGTAGTAGGGGCTATATAAGTTGTAGTTACTTTTTTTTTTTTTTGAGATGGAGTCTCACTCTTGTTGCCCAGGCTGGCGTGCAATGGCATGATCTCTGCTGACTGCAACCTCCACCTCCCGACCTCCCGTGTTCAAGTGATTCTCCTGCCTCAGCCTTCTGAGTAGCTGGGATTACAGGCGCCTGCCACCATGCCCGTCTATTTTTTTGTATTTTTAGTAGAGACCGGGTTTCAATATGTTGGCCAGGCTGGTCTCGAACTCCTGACCTCAAGTGAATCGCCTGCCTCGGAAGATTAATTTAAAATATTATCTTCTGCTTAGAGTGATGGCAAGCTGGAGGAATTGGGATAATGATGGTGTGTGGGATGGTGTGGGGGAGTGGATGTGGGACAAAATAAAGCTCGGGTAGAAGATGGGATGTCCTTATGGATCTGAAGATGCTTTGTAAAGAATGTGCCATGCACATTACCAGTGGGACCCACCTCATGTTATCAGTGTGTTTGTGGCAGAAGAAGGGAGGATGGAACACAAGGTTCCTAAAACCCAGCCAAATGCTTGTTCCTGCACCATATCATCTTGGGAATGTGGATGCCACATCTCTCTTTTGACATTTCATGGTAATTTAAAGTTTAGCTGTAGCACAGCCTGCATATGTCTAATGCCTGGTGGGAGAAAGTGAATTAATTAAAGTCCCCTCATGCTGTTATTAATCAGCTTCTCTACAGTTTTTATAGGAAGGCCAAGTCATCAAAGAGAAACCAAGACTTTCCTCCGTGGAGAGCTTGCATGGGGAAAGAAGAGAGACTCAAGCCTCAGGAGAAAAGTTGAGGAGGTAGAGCTCTGGGGGACAGGGCCACCTGAGGCTGAGAGCTGTAAGAAGCTTGCCTCTGGCCGGGCGCGGTGGCTCATGCATGTAATCCCAGCACTTTGGGAGGCCGAGGCGGGTGGATCACGAGGTCAGGAGATCGAGACCACGGTGAAACCCCGTCTCTTCTAAAAATACAAAAAAATTAGCTGGGCGTGGTGGCGGGCACCTGTAGTCACAGCTACTCAGGAGGCTGAGGCAGGAGAATGGCGTGAACCCGGGGGGCGGAGCTTGCAGTGAGCCGAGATAGCGCCACTGCACTCCAGCCTGGGCGACAGAGCGAGACTCCGTCTCAAAAAAAAAAAAAAGAAGCTTGCCTCTGGAGAAGGGACCAGGAACATCTTATGGGGTGAGGGAATGCTGGTGGGGAAGGTTCAGTCAACCAAAAGGAATCTTGCCTAGCTAGGCTTTCACTATATATGTGGAATGAAAGAGGATTTAAAAAAAAATAGTTGATAGATAAATAGAAAAGATGATGAAGAAAACAAGATTGTTGGGGAACAAAGATTGGAAATTAGTCTCAAAACTACTTTGTAGTTATGTCTCTGTATTTTAGAACTTTTGGCTTAAACTAAAAGGTAGCAAAAATATATACTTTATGCTCTAATGTAGATTTAGTTTTTATCAACAAAAAATTTGTATATGACATTACAGAAGATGGGTGCAGATAAACATTAACCATTTATTTATTAAACTTATCAACTATAATGTAGCAGAATATTTGTGATTACGATCAAAGTAAGGTACCTAAATCAACTGCTTTCAGCTTTGCAATCACCATTCTAGTATCTAATTATGTAGGTCTGGTAAAGATAATTTCCTGCAAAATTCCCCCAGTTTAGAGCTATTCCTTACACTACCCGTTGTGCAGACATTTTAAAGGAAAACAGCAAAGAGAAAGCTCAGTGCCAGGAGCGGTGGCTCATGCCTGTAATCCCAGAACTTTGGGAGGCCGAGGGGGGCAGATCACTTGAGATTAGGAGTTCGAGACCAGCCTAGCCAACATAATGAAACCCCATCTCTACTAAATACACACACACACACACACACACACACACACACACACACACACACACAAATTAGCCATGCTTGGTGGCACGTGCTTGTAATCCCAGCTACTTGGGAGGCTAAGGCAGGAGAATTGCTTGAACCTGGGAGGCAGAGGTTGCAGTGAGCTGAGATGGCACCACTGCACTCCAGCCAGGACAACAGAGTGAAACTCCATCTCAAAAAAAAAAAAAAAGAAAAAAAAAGAAAGCTCAGTACTAACCTAGTGTAAAAGTGTGCATTTAAGTCCTCTAGTTTATGTCATTTGTATAGTATATTCTCTGGGACTATAATCTGTGTTTAAACAAAAACAGCAATGTGGGGACCTCCTCTTTCGGCTTTGGAGCCCCCTGCTCCTTCTGTCTCTGTACGAGGGAGCTTCTTCCTTCTATCTTCTCTCTTCCTTCTTGCCTATTAAAGTCTCCACTCCTTAAAACCACTCCACGTGTCCGCGTCATTTTTTCTAATTCAACATGAGGACCAAGAACCCTGGTGTTCCTCCACTTCTCAGAGCCGTATCATTTTGGTGTGTTGGCCGGGAAAGGAAATTCATTCATCAGACTGATGTGGAAGCTCGGAGTTTATCTTGGGACCTCAAGCGGAGAGGATCACCCAACTTACAGGTATTTGAGGATACAAACCCACGGATGGGCTCGGCTTTAAAGGTCTTGTCTGAGATTGCTTGTGGAACAGAGTTTCATCAAAGCCAATCCAAAAGGCCTATGTGGAAATAACCATTCTTGCTGCACTTCATGCAAATAATCAGGCCAAGTATAAGATTAAAGTTCATTCATAATTAGTTTTTACCAAAAATGAGGACTGGAGAGAAAAATTTGGCTCCAAAGCTTATCATGCATTTGTCATTAAATCCTAGTCTCGTTAACTGTTTTTAAGCTTTTTTGCCTACATTTTAGATTAACCCTGCTTATTCCTGTGAATCAAGTGGTAATCTCCTGCAGGTTGGAAGAAAGAAAAAGGGATGGATAATGTAAAAATCTGGATCAATATACTAGTTCTGGGCAATTATCCTGCAAATTCTGCTGGGTAATAAAAGTAAGTAGAAACCCGGAGGTTTCTTTGTTTGGGAAAATAAAACCAAGGCTTCATAAACCACCAACGGGAAATTCTGTATCTGGTAAATAAAATTTTACATGGAAATTATCTACTACACCACTGTTGTGGGAATTGCCATACTCACTCTACTATTTGCAATAGGGTTATATACACAGTAGCACCTTCTAACTGAAACATTAGACAAAGTTTCCATTGCTGTTGTATTTTGCTTATTATCTTTATAGCAGGAATAATAGTTATGGACAAAAAGGAAGCATGAAAGTTTTACTATCACCGAGTCTGCTAGGACTTCTTTTTGGGTCTAGTGATGAACTTTTAAATGAAACATGCTGCTTTTGGATTAACATCTCTAGTATAGTAAAGGAAAATCTAAGCAGACCCTTAGAAACTGGGTCCACCCAACATGGTGATTCCCGCAGCCTTTTTGCCCTTGCCCCATATGTTCCTGGCAACATGACCGCCCCCACATATACCCCACGTGTGTAGAACATCATGGTGCCCTGTATTTGCATATTAAAAGGCTAGAGTGGGAGGGCCAGCTCTTTCGAGGGCCACGTGAATGACATGCCTGGTCAAACCAATCCCCTGACCCCTATGCAAATCAGACACCACTTCCTCCAGCCTCTGCATATTATACCTGGCTGGTGTCCACCGCACTTGCCACCTCCTCTCATGGCTTTGGAGCCCCCCACCCTCTGTCTCTGTACTGGGGAGCTTCTTCCTTCTGTTTTCTCCCTTCCCTCTTGCCTAGTAAACTCTCTGCTCCTTAAAACCAAAACGAAAACAAAACAAAAACCAACAAACAAAAAACATAGCAATGAAAAACTAGGGAAGTAACCTCTTTGTTTACTCGCTGTAAACAAACCATCAGATAATCTAAACCACAAGGAGCTTTGTCTCTCTGGCAGGTGTATTTATCTGAGTACATGAATCATCCTCTCACCTCTCACCCTCCCTAGCCAGAGCAATGTGATGTTAATGGTGTCCAGATGTCTTGGAGGTATTTGCTTGTTTCACTGAACCTTACACTCAGGTTAAAGAGAAGGCCTGATGGTTCATTTTTTTATTATTTAAAGCCAAAGCTGATGATTCCATAAGTGAAAAACACTTGCAAAATATATAGTAAGAAAATGAATGGATGTTACATTTAGATCAAACAAGAGATTCCAGAAGAATTTTAGAAACATTTTGGAGGTTGGGAAAGTGGAGAAAAGAATGTGTATTTATTCACAGGACTTATGTAACTTACCTACAAGAAATTTTAAATATTTCCCTTCAAAACAAGAATATTCGCCTACTATATCCCTCTGTGATTTATAAGTGAGAGGTTTGAAGGGGAGAGACGCACATGGCACGGGAGTCTTCCTGGGGCTCATGATGGGGAGGGCATCAAACAATCATCAAATCAGATGAAAATTCCTGAAGGCATTGACCTTTAGTGAATTCTAGGTCTGGTATCAATGGCTGCCTCTTCCTTGAGTTGCTGGAGTCCAGTGGCTGCAATCCTGGGATGCACAGTGTTCTCTCTGGTCCCACTGATGTGCTTCTCTGAAGAAGACAAGTTGAAGTGGTTCCCAAGAATGAACCCTAGCTGATGGGACTCTTGCATTTCAAGCATGGTAGACAGATATAGTTTGTCATTCCCTCAAAGACACTCCTTCGTCTGAGAGACTAGGTTTTTCCAGCTTCCCTGTGGCTAGGTATGATTTTGATCTTGTGATTACATTCTGGCCAATGAGATGTAAACAGAAAAGTTTCGCAGCTTCTCACACCTTTTCTAAGAGAAAACCGTGTCCTTTTTCTTTCCCCATTTTGTGGACTGGAACATGGACCACTCCAATGATGGCAAAGAGGGAAGAAGGAGGCTGAGTCTAGACCCTTGAGGACTTTTTGAGACTGCCGTAACAGCAGTTGTCGGCTTCTTACACCTACTGATTTCATTTAGGTAAGATAGAAATGCATGTCTCTCTTGTTTAGGCCACTGTTATTTTGAGTTTTCTGGTCATTGCAGCTAAACTAGGTAAACAGCAGGATTTCATTTTTGTTTGTTTTGTTTTGTTCAGGCCAAGATTTTTAATACACCACGGACAATACAAAGACACTGACACATGACAGGCAAATGGGAGAGTACGGAGTTTGGTCGTAGCCCTGTTCCTGGGATTCTAAAGCAGTTTCCTGATCCATGTCAGTGGGTCTCCTGGGGTCACGCACAAGTCTCTTTTAGGACCAGGCTGCTCCTGTTAGCAGTAAAAAAAAAAAAAAAAAAAAAAAAAAAAAGTAATAAAGGGTAACATGTCAGCAATTCCTTAAATATATTTTATTTGAAGCCAGTTAAGAGAGCTGGTAGAATTCATAATAAGCAATTCCTTAAATATGTTTTATTTGAAGCCAGTTAAGAGAGCTGGTAGAATTCATAATAAGTTCTGCCCTTTAGGATAGTTATTTCTGAGAAGAGAACAAGAGAGTTGAGAATTAAACAGATATTCCAAGTAGATATCCTTCAACGAGGTTAGGGAATGCAGGAAAAAAATACAAGACTGTCTCATAAGCAAAGAATTGTTATTCAAAACTTATAAAAAGAGAAGACAGGAAGAGTGTATACCCTACTATTCAGATAAAAAGAACTCAACAAAGATTGTTGCAAATATGGCAAAACCCCAGCTCACTGCAATTTTCGCTTTTTCTTGTCTCCTAGAACTTCTTTTCTGCCAATGATAGTAAGAATGGTTCTGTGTCAGTTCCTCCCCTGAGCTGTTTGCTTGTCATTGGAACTCTCAGCCACAGTTCACATCTCATCCTTAACTGGGACCCTCCTTTTCCTTTGCTTCATTTAGCACAGGGGGTGGCAAACTATGGCTCATAGGCCCGATCACAGTCTGTGGGATAAGAATGGTATTTATATTTTTAAATGGTTCAAATAGTTTATAAAAGAATAACATTTTGTGACACAAAAGTTATATGAAGCTAACATTTCAGAGTCTATAAATAAAGTTTTATTTGAACACAGCCTTGCCTGTTCATTTACACATTGTGTATGGCTGTCTTCACACTCCAATGGCAAAGTTACATAGTTGCAACATAACCTGCAAGGCCTGAAAAGCCTATAATAGTTATTATTGGCGCTTTACAGAGAAAGTTTGCCAACCTCAGATCTAGTACGATGTGACATCTTAGTTTTGGAATTCAGAAGTTGAATTCTGGAATTTGAGAGCTGAAAGACTATTTAGAATGCCTCTTGTCAACATCCCTGACACATACCTGGCCGAAGTCAGCAGTCTTATTTTTTGTACAGCTGTTCTATTCTTAGAAATATTTACTTAAAAGGGAATCCTCTGATGTTCATTTATTTGTCCTAGTTTTACTCTCAGCATGGCCAGAAGTTGGCAAATAATCGGTACTTTAAACTATTTAATTATTTGCCGAGCACAGTAGCTCACACCTGTAGTCCCAGCACTTTGAGAGGCCAAGGTGGGAGAATTGCTTAAGGCCAGGAGTTCAAGACTAGCCTGGGCAACACAGTGAGACCCCATCTCTACAAGAAAATAAAAAAATTAGCCAGGTGTGGTGGTGCTTGCCTGTAGTCCTAGCTACTTGAGAGGCTAAGGTAGGAGGATCACTGAAACCCAGGAGGTCAAGGCTGCAGTGAGCTGTGATTGCACTACCTCACTCCAGCCTGGGTGACAGAGCAAGACCCTGTCTCAAAAAACTAAAAAAAAGGGCCAGGCATGGTGGTTCACACCTGTAATCCCAGCATTTTGGCAGGCTGAGGCAGGCGGATCACGAGGTCAGGAGATTGAGACCATCCTG